>NC_137767.1:76295-133681 GCF_963264785.1 Psittacula echo
ACCTAAACCCCATCCCCTGGTGCCCTAAACCCCATCCCTGGTACCCTAAACCCTGTCTGTGGTGCCCTAACCCCATCCCTGGCGCCCTCACCCCATCCCTGGCGCCCTCACCCCATCCCTGGGCCCTCACCCCATCCCTGGCGCCCTCACCCCATCCCTGGCGCCCTCACCCCATCCCTGGCACCCTCACCCCATCCCTGGTGCCCTCACCCCATCCCTGGCGCCCTCACCCCATCCCTGGCGCCCTCACCCCATCCCTGGCGCCCTCACCCCATCCCTGGCGCCCTCACCCCATCCCTGGCGCCCTCACCCCATCCCTGGCGCCCTCACCCCCCCTTTGCCGCAGCCGTGATCAAGATGGAGGGGGGCACGGAGCACGACCTCCGCATCCTGGAGCAGGAGGAGGAGGAGGAGCGCGGGGACAAGGCCGAAGGCCCCAGGAAGGAGGAGCCGCGGCCCCCGGAGCCCGAGCGCAAGGGCCCCGAGGACAAGGAGGAGAAGAAGGTTTGGGGGTGTCCCCCCCCCCCGGGGCGATTCTTGGGGTCCCCCTTGGGCCATGGGGTCTCTCCTGTGGTCCCCATTGGGTCTCTGGGCGTCCCCATGACCCCCATTGCCCCCCATGACCCCATGACCCCATTGCCCCCATGACCCCATGCCCCCCACTGACCCCATTGCCCCCCATGACCCCATTGCCCCCATGACCCCATTGCCCCCCATGACCCCATTGCCCCCCATTGACCCCATTGCCCCCCATGACCCCATTGCCCCCCACTGACCCCATTGCCCCCCATTGACCCCATTGCCCCCCACTGACCCCATTGCCCCCATGACCCCATTGCCCCCATGACCCCCATTGCCCCCCATGACCCCATTGCCCCCTGTTGACCCCATTGCCCCCATGACCCCATTGCCCCCCATGACCCCATTGCCCCCTGTTGACCCCCATTGCCCCCCATGACCCCATTGCCCCCTGTTGACCCCATTGCCCCCCATGACCCCATTGCCCCTGTTGACCCCATTGCCCCCCATGACCCCATTGCCCCCTGTTGACCCCATTGCCCCCCATGACCCCATTGCCCCCCATTGCCCCCCATTGCCCCCCGTTGACCCCATTGCCCCTGTTGACCCCATTGCCCCCCATGACCCCATTGCCCCCCATTGCCCCCCATTGCCCCCCATTGACCCCATTGACCCCCATTGCCCCCCAGGGTGATGGTGAAGCTGGGGGGCAGGAGCCGGGCGCGCCGGGGCCGGAGCAGCAGCAGCCGCAGCCGCAGGAGCAGGACAAGAGCCAGGACGAGGAGGGGGAGGCGAGGGCAAGAAGGTGAGAGGGGACCCCCCTGGCCACGCCCCCTTAAGCCACACCCCCATTGGCTCCTCCCTTTCCCATTGGCTCCTCCCCTTTCCCATTGGCCCCTTCCCTTTCCCCATTGGCCCCTTCCCTTTCCCCATTGGCCCCTCCCCTTCCCCATTGGCCCCTTCCCTTTCCCCATTGGCCCCTCCCCTTCCCCAATTGGCCCCTCCCCTTCCCCATTGGCCCCTTCCCTTTCCCATTGGCCCCTCCCCTTCCCCATTGGCCCTTCCCTTTCCCCATTGGCCCCTCCCCTTCCCATTTGGCCCCTTCCCTTTCCCCATTGGCTCCTCCCCTTCCCCAATTGGCCCCTCCCCTTCCCCATTGGCCCTTCCCTTTCCCCATTGGCCCCTCCCCTTCCCCATTGGCCCCTTCCCTTTCCCCATTGGCCCCTCCCCTTCCCCATTGGCCCCTTCCCTTTCCCCATTGGCTCCTCCCCTTTCCCATTGGCCCCTCCCCTTCCCCATTGGCCCCTCCCCTTCCCCATTGGCCCCTCCCCTTCCCCATTGGCCCCTCCCCTTCCCCATTGGCCCCTTCCCTTTCCCCATTGGCTCCTCCCCTTTCCCATTGGCCCCTCCCCTTCCCCATTGGCCCCTCCCCTTCCCCATTGGCCCCTCCCCTTTCCCCATTGGCCCCTCCCCTCTCTCAGCCCCTCCCCTTTGGTCCAAGCCCCCCCTTCCCCCCATCCCCTCCCCTCCATGCTCCGTGGCTGCGCCCCCTTCATGCCCCGCCCCCTTAAGCCCCGCCCCCATTGGCTCCTCCCCTTCCCCCTCCCCAGCGCCCCCGCACCGACAGCGACGAGGATGAGGATGGGAGCGACTCCGACAGCGACCGGGAGCGGGGCCGGCGCCCGGCCGAGAGCCAGGGTGGGCCCCGGGCCTGGGGGGGCCCCATTGGGTCCTTATGGGGGGGGCCCTAGGGGGTCCCTATTGATGGGGTCGTTATTGGGGTCCTTATGGGGGGGCCCTAGGGGGGTCCTATTGATGGGGTCCTTAAGGGCAGGTCTTATTGGGTTCCTATGGGGGGCTCCCTGTTGTAGTCGCTATGGGGGGACTTATGGGGGGGGTTTATGGGGTCCCTATTGGGGTCTTTATGGGGGTCTCTCTTGGGGGGGTCCTATGTGGGGGTTCCTCTGGGGTCTCTATTGGGGTCAGTATACGGGGAGTCCCTCTGGGGTCCCTACTGGGGGGCCTCTATGTGGGGGTCCCTATTGGGGTTCCTATGGGGGGTCCCTATGAGGTCTCTATTGGTGTTCCTGGTGGGGGGGTCCCTATGGGGTCTCTATGGGGGGGTCCCCTATGGGGTCTCTATGGGGGGGTCCCTATGAGGTCTCTATTGGTGTTCCTGCGGGGGGTTCCTATGGGGTCTCTATGGGGGGTCCCTATGGGGTCTCTATGGGGGGTCCCTATGAGGTCTCTATTGGTGTTCTGCGGGGGGGTCTCTATGGGGGGGTCCCTATGAGGTCTCTATGGGGGGGTCCCTATGAGGTCTCTATTGGTGTTCCTGCGAGGGGGTTCCTATGGGGTCTCTATGGGGGGTCCCTATGGGGTCTCTATGGGGGGGTCCCTATGAAGTCTCTATTGGTGTTCCTGCGGGGGGGTTCCTATGGGGTCTCTATGGGGGGGTCCCTATGGGTGGGTCCCTATGGGGGGTCCCCATGGGGGGGTCCCCATGGTGCTGCTCACCCCTTTTCCCCCCCCCGTATCCCCGCAGAGGAGAAGGGCAAGAGGAGAAGAGCCGCGAGGACGAGGGGGGCTCAGCCCCACCGAAGGCGAAGGAGAAGGAGGCGGGGGGGCCGCGGGGGGGGGGGGGGGGGCCGGACCCCAAACCCCGGCCCCTGCACAAGACCTGCTCCCTGTTCATGCGCAACATCGCGCCCAACATCTCCCAGGCCGAGATCGTGGCGGTGAGCGCCCGGGGGGGGGGGGGGGTTTGGGTTTGGGTGCTCCAGGGCCCCCCCAAACCCCCTTCACCCCCCTTTCCCCCCCCCCCCCCCCCCCAGCTCTGCAAGCGCTACCCCGGCTTCATGCGCGTGGCTCTGTCCGAGCCCCAGCCCGAGAGGAGGTGGGTGCCCCCCCCAAGGGGGTGTTGGTTATGGGGGGGCCCCATGATGGGGGTCACATCCTGTGTCTGTGTGACCCCCCCCAATGCAGGTTCTTCCGCCGGGGCTGGGTCACCTTCGACCGCAGCGTGAACATCAAGGAGATCTGCTGGAGCCTGCAGAACATCCGGGTCGGGGGGGTTTTAGGGGGGTTTGGGGGGTTTGGGGGGGGTTTGGGGGGTTTAGGGGGGGTTGGGTTGGTTTTGGGGGGGGTTTAGGGGGTTTGGAGGGGTTTGGGGGGGTTTTAGGGGGGTTTGGGGGGGTTTAGGGGGTTTGGGGGGTTTTAGGGGGGTTTGGGTTGGTTTAGGGGGGTTTGGGGGGTTTTAGGGGGGGTTTTAGGGGGGTTTGGGGGGGGTTTTAGGGGGGTTTTGGGTTGGTTTTGGGGGGGGTTTAGGGGGTTGGGTTGGTTTTGGGGGGGGTTTGGGGGGGTTTGGGGGGGTTTTAGGGGGGTCGGGGTTGGTTTTAGGGGGTTTGGGTTGGTTTTAGGGGGGTTTGGGGGGGTTTTAGGGGGGTTTGGGTAGGTTTTGGGGGGGTTTGGGGGGGTTTAGGGGGGTTTGGGTTGGTTTTGGGGGAGTTAGGGGGGTTTGGGTTGGTTTTAGGGGGGTTTGGTTTGGTTTTAGGGGGGTTTGGTTTGGTTTTGAGGGGAGTTGGGTTGGTTTTAGGGGGGTTGGGGTGGGTTTTCGGGGGGTTTGGGTTGGTTTTAGGGGGTTTGGTTTGGTTTTAGGGTTGTGGTTTTAGGGGGGTTCGGGTTGGTTTTAGGGGGGTTTGGTTAGGTTTTAGGGGGGTTGGGTTGGTTTGGGGGGGTGGGGGTTTTAGGGGGGTTTGGGTGGTTTTAGGGGGGTTGGGTAGGTTTTAGGGGGGTTTGGGTTTGGTATTAGGGGGGTTGGGGGGGTTTTCGGGGGGTTTTAGGGGGGGTTGGGGGGTTTAGTGGCTGAGTTGGGTGTCTCTCCGGGGGGATGTGGGGGATGGATGGGGGGATGTTGGGGTGCAAGGGGGGACATTGGGGTTCGTAGGTCCCATATTGGGCTTCAGGCCAGAATTGGGGTCCATGGATACCTTCTTGGGGTTCAGTGCCTTTATTGGGGTTTAGGGCTCATATAGGGGTCCATGGGTCCCATATTGGGGTCCAGGGGTTGCATACTGTGGTTCAGGGCCCATATTGGGATCTGTGGGTCCTGTAGTGGGGTTCCGTGCCAATACTGGGGTTCAGGGCTCAGTACTGGGTGCACAGTGGGGTGGGTCCATGGTTCCCCTATGGCATCCATGTGTCCCCTATGGTGTCCACGGCTCCCTATGGGGTCCACGGCTCCCTATGGGGTCCATGGCTCCCTATGGGGTCCATGGTACCTTATGGGGTCCTTGTGTCCCCTATGGTGTCCATGTGTCCCCTATGGTGTCCATGGTTCCCCTATGGGTCCATGTGTCCCCTATGGTGTCCATGGTTCCCCTATGGTGTCCATGGTTCCCCTATGGTGTCCATGTGTCCCCTATGGTGTCCATGGCTCCCTATGGGGCCCATGTGTCCCCTATGGTGTCCATGGCTCCTATGAGGTCCATGTGTCCCCCTATGGTATCCATGGCTCCCTATGGTGTCCATGTGTCCCTATGGTGTCCATGGCTCCCTATGGGGTCCATGTGTCCCCTATGGTGTCCATGGCTCCCTATGGGGTCCTTGTGTCCCCTATGGTGTCCATGGCTCCCTATGGGGTCCTTGTGTCTCCTATGGCGTCCATGTGTCCCCTATGGTGTACATGACTCCCTATGGTGTCCATGGCTCCCTATGGGGGCCCATGTGTCCCCCATGGTGTCCATGGCTCCCTATGGGGTCCATGTGTCTCCTATGGGGTCCATGGCTCCCTATGGGGCCCATGTGTCCCCTATGGTGTCCATGGCTCCCTATGGGGTCCATGTGTCCCCCTATGGGGTCCACGGCTCCCTATGGGGCCCATGCCCGCCCCTGACCGCCGTGCCCCCCCATCTTGCAGCTGCGGGACTGCGAGCTGAGCCCGGGGGTGAACCGGGACCTGACGCGGCGCGTGCGCAACGTGAGCGGCATCACCCAGCACCGGCCCATCGTGCGCCACGACATCCAGCTCGCCGCCCGCCTCGTGCACGCGCTCGACGCCCGCGCCCACCTCTGGGGACCCCCCCCGGCGCCGGGGACGCCAACCGGGACCCCCCCCGGCGCCCGGCACCGCCGGCAACGGCAACAACGGTGGCAACAACGGCACCGACGGGGATGGAGCGGCCGCGGCGGTGAGTGCACAACGAGGGTCCTCAGGGAGCCCCTGTGGAGCCCTTATGGAGCCCTTATGGAGCTCCTATGGAGCCCTCATGGAGCCCCTATGGAGCCCTCATGGAGCCCTTATGGAGCCTTATGGAGCCCCTATGGAGCTGTTATGGAGCCCTTATGGAGCCCTTATGGAGCCCTTATGGAGCTCTTATGGAGCCCTCATGAGCCCCTATGGAGCCCTTATGGAGCCCTCATGGAGCTCTTATAGAGCCCCTATGGAGCCCTTATGGAGCCCTTATGGAGCCCTTATAGCTCTTATAGAGCCCCTATGGAGCCCTTATGGAGCCTTATGGAGCCCTTATAGCTCTTACAGAGCCCTTATGGAGCCCTTATGGAGCTCTTACGGAGCCCTTCTAGAGCCCTTATGAAGCCCCTATGGAGCCCTTATGGAGCTCTTATAGAGCCCTTATGGAGCCCCTATGGAGCTCTTATAGAGCCCTTATAGAGCCCTTATGGAGCTCTTATAGAGCCCTTATGGAGCCCTTATGGAGCCCCTATGGAGCCCTTATGGAGCTCTTATAGAGCCCTTATGGAGCCCTTATGGACTTGTTATAGACCCCTTATAGATCTCTTCTAGAGCTCTCATAGGCCCCTTGTAGAACCTTTATGGACTCCTCATAGAGCCCATATAGACCCTGTAGGGGATTCCTTATAGATATTATATAGACCTCATATAGATGCCAATGTAGATCCCTTGTAGACCCCATATGAATCCCTTATAGACCCCATGTGGGTCCCTTGTAGACCCTATATGGATTTGTTAGAGACCCCATGTAGATCCGTTATAGACCCCAGATAGATCCTTTATAGACCCCATATAGATCCCTTATAGACCTCATATAGATCCCTTACAGACCCCAAATAGGCGTCATATAGATGCCATGTAGATCGCTTGCAGACCCTATATGCGTCATTTATAGACCCCATATAGAGCGCCATATGGATCGCTTACAGACCTCATGTGGATCCCATATAGACCCGTTACAGAGCCCGCATGGCCCACTTATAGACCCTCTATAGGCCCCATAGGAAGCCCTTAGAGCCCTCGTAGCCCCGCGTTAAGGCCCGCGGTGCGGCGCAGGCGGTGCCCTCGCAGAACCCGGTGCTGCGCCACATCACCGACTACCTCATCGAGGGAGGTGAGCGCCGAGGAGGAGGAGCTGCTGGGCCGCGCCGGCGCCGAGGAGCAGCCCCGCGAGCCCAACCCCACCGAGGTCACCGTGGAGCGCGACGAGAAGCTCCTCAAGGTGCGTCCGCGCCAGCGCCGCCCCGCGGCCATTGGGTCCTGTTGGGTCCCATTGAGTGCCATTGGGTCCCATTGAGTGCCATTGGGTCCCCTTGGGTCCCATTGAGTGCCATTGGGTCCCATTGAGTGCCACTGGGTCCCCTTGGGTCCCCTTGGGTCCCATTGAGTGCCATTGGGTCCCATTGAGTGCCATTGGGTCCCCTTGGGTCCCATTGAGTGCCATTGGGTCCCATTGGGTCCCCTTGGGTCCCGTTGGGTCCCATTGAGTGCCATTGGGTCCCATTGAGTGCCACTGGGTCCCCTTGGGTCCCATTGAGTGCCATTGGGTCCCATGAGTGCCACTGGGTCCCCTTGGGTCCCATTGAGTGCCATTGGGTCCCCCTTGGGTCCCATTGAGTGCATTGGGTCCCACTGAGTGCCACTGGGACCCCTTGGGTCCTGTTGGGTCCCATTGAGTGCCATTGGGGTCCCATTGGGTCCCGTTGGGTCCCATTGAGTGCCATTGGGTCCCCTTGGGTCCCATTGAGTGCCATTGGGTGCCATTGAGTCCCATTGAGTGCCATTGGGTCCCATTGAGTGCCGTTGAGTGCCATTGGGTCCCATTGGGGTCCCCATTGGTGTTTTAGTGATGTCCCCATTGAATCCCATTGGGTCCCACTGAGGTCCTCATTGAGTCTCATTGGGGCCCCCTTTGGGTGCTCTTGATGTGCCCTTGGGGTTTTATTGATGTCCCCATTGGGTCCCCATTGGTGTCCTGTTGGGGTCCTATTGATGTCCCATTGGGGTTCTATTGATAGCCCCAGTGGGTCCCATTGGTGTCCTATTGGCCCCCATTGATGCCCCCCTTGATGCCCCCCTTGATCCTCCCATCAATGACCCCACTGATGGCCCCCATCCGCCCCACGGCCCTATCCCTCCTCCTCGCCATCCCTGCCCCACGCCTGCATCGTGCTCCTTGTGGCCCTTGATGCCCGCCGCAGGTGCTGGACCGGCTGCTGCTCTACCTGCGCATCGTGCACTCGGTCGATTACTACAACACCTCGGAGTACGTGAACGAGGACGAGATGCCCAACCGCTGCGGCATCGTGCACGTGCGGGGCCCGCTGCCCCCCAACCGCGTCTCCCACGGGGAGGGTGCGTCCGGACCCACGGCACCCCCCATAATACCCCATAATACCCCATAGCCCATATCCCACATCCATACCCCATACCCCATACCCCCATATCCATACCCCATACCCCATACCCCATACCCCATATCCCATACCCCATACCCATACCCCATACCCTATCCCATACCCCATAGCCCCATATCCCACATCCCATACCCCATACCCCATACCCCATATCCCATACCCATATCCCATACCCCATATCCCATACCCCATATCCCATATCCCATACCCCATACCCCATACCCCATACCCCATGTCCCATACCCCATACCCCATATCCCATACCCCATATCCCATATCCCATACTCCATACCCCATATCCCATACCCCATGTCCCATACCCCATACCCCATATCCCATACTCCATATCCCATATCCCATACCCCATATCCCATACCCCATATCCCATACCCCATATCCCATATCCCATACCCCATATCCCATACCCCATTATCCCATACCCCATACCCCATGTCCCATACCCCATACCCCATATCCCATACCCCATACCCCGTATCCCGTATCCCATACCCCATATCCCATATCCCGTATCCCATACCCCATACCCCATACATCCTGTATATCCCATCCCCTATACCCTGTCCCCTGTCCCCCCTATGCAGTGGTGAAGTGGCAGAGGGCATTCGAGGCGCGCCTGGGGCTGCTGCTGACCCATACCCCATAGTGCCCCTTAGACACCCCCTAGCCCCCCATAGACACCCCCTAGCCCCCCATAGACACCCCCTAGCCCCCCCCCCAGCCCCCCATATGAGACCCGTGCCCCCGTTGCGCAGTGGCCGAGTGGCAGAAGGCGTTCGAGGCGCGCCTGGGGCCGCTGCTGCAGGGCCGGGAGGCGCTGGGCGAGGAGGAGGCGCTGAGGCTGGGCCGCAAGGACCCCGAGCAGGAGCTCGAGAAGTTCGTGACGGCCAATACCCAGGAGCTGGGCAAGGACAAGTGGCTGTGCCCCCTGAGCGGCAAGAAGTTCAAGGTGCGCGGGGGGACCGGGGTGGAAGAGTGTGCACTGAGGGTGATGGGGTGCCATGGGGTATAATGGGGTGGAACGGGATAGAGCGGGGTGGACCGGGGTGGAACAGTGTGCACTGAGGGTGATGGGGTGCCATGGGGTATAATGGGGTGGAACGGGATAGAGCGGGGTGGACCGGGGTGGAACAGTGTGCACTGAGGGTGATGGGGTGCCATGGGGTATAATGGGGTGGAACGGGATAGAGCGGGATGGACCGGGGTGGAACAGTGTGCACTGAGGGTGATGGGGTGCCATGGGGTATAATGGGGTGGAACGGGATAGAGCGGGATGGACCGGGGTGGAACAGTGTGCACTGAGGGTGATGGGGTGCCATGGGGTATAATGGGGTGGAACGGGATAGAGCGGGGTGGACCGGGGTGGAAGAGTGTGCACTGAGGGTGATGGGGTGCCATGGGGTATAATGGGGTGGAACGGGATAGAGCGGGGGGGACCGGGGTGGAACAGTGTGCACTGAGGGTGATGGGGTGCCATGGGGTATAATGGGGTGGAACGGGATAGAGCGGGATGGACCGGGGTGGAATGGGATATAGTGGCATAGAATGGGATATGGGATGGAATGGGATAGAATGGGATATGGGATGGAATGGGGTATAATGGAATGCGATGGGATATAATGGGATGGAACAGGATGTCATGGGATGTAATGGCTTATAAGGGAATATGGGATGTGATGGGGTGTAATGGGATATAATGGGATGTGATGGGGTGCGATGGGATATAATGGGATGTGATGGGGTGTAATGGGATATAATGGGATGTGATGGGGTGTAACGGGATATAATGGGATGTAATGGGGTGTAACGGGATATAATGGGATGTGATGGGGTGTAACGGGATATAATGGGATGTAATGGGGTGTAACGGGATATAATGGGATGTGATGGGGTGTAACGGGATATAATGGGATGTGATGGGGTGTAACGGGATATAATGGGATGTGATGGGATATAATGGGATGTGATGGGGTGCGATGGGATATAATGGGATGTGATGGGGTGCGATGGGATATAATGGGATGTGATGGGGTGTAACGGGATATAATGGGATGTGATGGGGTGTGATGGGATATAATGGGATGTGATGGGTGTAACGGGATATAATGGGATGTGATGGGGTGTAACGGGATATAATGGGATGTGATGGGGTGCGATGGGATATAATGGGATGTGATGGGGTGGATGGGGCGGGCGCCCGGAGGAGCGGGCGGGCGGCGGTGACGCGGGGCGGGCGCAGGGCCCGGAGTTCGTGCGGAAGCACATCTTCAACAAGCACGGCGACAAGATGGGCGCCGTCAGGAAGGAGGTGCTCTTCTTCAACAACTTCCTCATGGACCCCAAGCGCCCGGCGCTGCCCGAGGGCAAAGCGGGGCCCCCCCCGGGGCCGGCCCAGGGTGAGCAGCACCCCCAGGGGCCCCCAGTGCTACCCATTGACACCCATTGACACCCATTGATACCATTGACAGCCATTGATACCATTGACAGCCATTGACAGCCATTGACAGCCATTGACACCCATTGACACCCATTGACACCCATTGACACCCATTGACACCCATTGACCCCCACTGATACCCATTGACAGCCATTGACATCCATTGATACCCATTGACACCCATTGACACCCATTGACCCCCACTGATACCCATTGACAGCCATTGACCCCCACTGATACCCATTGACACCCATTGACACCCATTGACAGCCATTGACCCCCATTGACACCCATTGACAGCCATTGACACCCATTGACAGCCATTGACAGCCATTGACACCCACTGATACCCATTGACAGCCATTGACACCCATTGATCCCCATTGACACCCATTGACAGCCATTGACAGCCATTGACCCCCATTGACAGCCATTGACCCCCATTGACAGCCATTGACACCCATTGATCCCCATTGACACCCATTGACACCCATTGACAGCCATTGACCCCCATTGACCCCCATTGACACCCATTGACACCCATTGATACCCATTGGTACCCATTGACACCCACTGATACCCATTGACACCCTTTGACACCCATTTACCCCCATTGACACCCATTGATACCCATTGACAGCCATTGACACCCATTGATAGCCACTGACACCCATGGGCATCCAGTGACACCCATTGGTACCCATTGATAGCCCATGGGCACCCATTGCCACCCCACTGTCACCCCCAATCACTCCATTGTCACCCCCTTGACACCCACTGTCACCCACCA
The DNA here is from genome assembly GCF_963264785.1 of Psittacula echo. Lineage (NCBI taxonomy): Eukaryota > Metazoa > Chordata > Aves > Psittaciformes > Psittacidae > Psittacula > Psittacula echo. The sequence goes on from NC_137767.1 coordinate 87,728, forward strand.
TCACCCCCCCTGCACCCCACCCCATAGGGAGGCCCCCCCATGGCTGCGGGGGCCCCCCTCCCTGACCCCCCATTGTCCCCATAGGTCTGGCCCCGGGGCTGCCGTACCCCCCCCAGACACCGCAGGGGATGATGCCCTACGGGCAGCCCCGGCCCCCCATGCTGGGCTATGGAGGTAAGGGGGGGGCCGGGGGGGCGGCTCTATGGGGGGGTGCAATAGGGGGGTCCTTCGGGCCCCCTTTAACCGCCCCAATCCCCCCTATAGGTGGCCCCCCCTACCCCCCCGGGCCCTACGGCGCCGGTCGAGGCAACTACGACACGTTCCGGGGGCAGGGGGGGTACCTCAACAAGCCCCGCAACAGGTACTTGGGGGGCTGAGCCCCATAGCGGGGGGGGGGGGTGCCTGACCCCCATGTAGGGGGTGGGCAATAGGGGTTATGTGGGGCACAGAACACTTGGGGGGTGATGGGTGGGGGGATGTGGGGACCCCGCTGACCCCCCTTGTGCCCCATAGGATGGTTCGGGGCGACCCCCGGTCGATTGTCGAGTACCGGGACCTCGATGCCCCCGAGGACGTCGACTTCTTCTGAAGCCCCCCCCCAGCCCCACTGCGGCCCCCCCGGACCCCTTTTGATACGGCCCGAACCCCCCTGCCCCCCCCGCTGGCCCCCATTTGTATGCGTGAACCCCCCATGGACCCCAATAAACGGCACTGCCTGAGCCCCACTGCGGGGATCTATGGGGCTGGGGGAGCCCCATGGCGTGGAGCCTGTGGGGCTGGGAGGGGGCTGGGGCCCCCGATGACATCACAGAGGCACAGCTAAAACCCGACCATTTATTGGCTGAAAAGGCTGGGGGGCGGAGGCAGCCTCGCAGCCAATCAGCAGCCGCCTTTGTGCAGAGCTACTGGCTCGAGCAGCCAATGGAGGAGGAGGAAGCCAGGGGGTGGTGAACCAACCAGCCATTGGCTGTTGCACAGCAACCGCCGTGACGTCACCACACCTGCCAAGGGGCCTGGGCCACGCAGCCAATCAGAAGCCGGGAAAAACAAACAGCTCCCGCATCCATTTCTCTTCATTGGCTGCAGGCACCTCCAGCTCCTATTGGCCACCAGCGGGACCAATAGGGGCGGAGGGGAGGGGCTAAGGGGAGGCTCCGCCTTTTAAAGGGGAGCGAGTCAGCGGCAGCGCAGAGCGCCCCCTGGCGGCCCGGAGGAAGCGCAGAGCGCGCCCTGGCGGCTCAGCAGGTGCTCATGGCGCCCCCTGGAGGCCCGGCGGATGCCCAGGGCGCCCCCTGGCGGCTCGGCGGTCTCACAGCGCCATGGCCGCCCAGCCCAGGATGAGGAGGCTCCCGCCGAGGGGCGCGGCGCGGTTCAGGGCCGGGTCTCCGGTGACTCCATTGTAGTAAAGGGGGAGGCAGAAGAGGGCGATGCCGAGGGTCAGGAGGGAGCCGGCCTGGGGGGGGGGGGGGGAGGGGCCACAATGAGAAGGGGGGTGTGGGGGAGGGGCCACAGGGGGGGTGGGGGCGGGGCCTCACCAGCGCGGGCCGGCGGCAATGGGGCGCCCCCAGGAGCGCGAGGCTGTGCAGGAGCTGGTGCCTGTTCGCGGTCTCGTAGAGCTGCGGGGGGGGGGACCACAATGAAGGGGGGGGGCGGGGGGGAGGGGAGCACCCCCAAACCCCTCCCCCCACGCCACCCCCTCCCCCACTCACCTCTTTCTGGTAATCATCGCGGTCGCTGCGGCGGAACCCTATGGAAGGTGGGGGGAGGGGTCAATGGGTCAGAGCCCCCCCCCCTCCCTCCCCATTGGTACCTCCCATTCCCCCCCCCCCCCCCCCCCCCAGCACCGTGGGCCCCGTAGGCCGCGGCCGCCATCGCGGCGGCTCCGCTGAGGGCCCCGACCCGCGCCCACGCCGCCATCGCCCCGCGCCGCTTCCGCCTTGTGGCCACGCCCCCCCCCGCGGCTCCTCATTGGCTGAGCGGCCCTGCCCGTCAAAGCCCGGAGCGGCCAATGGGAGCGCGCAGCGAGGGCCCGCCTCCCGCGGACGGGACGAGGAGGGAGCAGCGCCCCCTGGTGGGCGGGAGGGAAACAGACCTCCCTATAGCGCCCTAGAGCCCCCCATAACCTTCCATGGCCCCCCCATCGCCCCCTATAGCCCCCCATAGCCTTCCATGGCCCCCTATAACCTTCCATGGCCCCCCCATTGCCCCCTATAACCTTCCATGGACCCCCCATTGCCCCCTATAACCTTCCATGGCCCCCCCATCGCCCCCCATAACCTTCCATGGCCCCCCCATCACCCCCTATAGCCCCCCATAGCCTTCCATGGCCCCCTATAACCTTCCATGGCCCCCCCATTGCCCCCTATAACCTTCCATGGACCCCCCATCGCCCCCCATAACCTTCCATGGCCCCCCCATCGCCCCCCATAACCTTCCATGGCCCCCCCATTGCCCCCTATAACCTTCCATGGACCCCCCATCACCTTCCATGGCCCCCCCATCGCCCCCCATCACCTTCCATGGCCCCCCCATCGCCCCCCATAACCTTCCATGGCCTCCCCATAACCTTCCATGGCCCCCCCATCGCCCCCTATAACCTTCCATGGACCCCCCATAGCCCCCCAAACCCCCCTATACTCCCCCCATAACCCTCTATAACCTCCATAGCCCCCTTATGGCCCCCCCATAACCCTCAATCACCCCCCCAAGCCCTCTCTATAGCCCCCCCCCCCATCACCCCCTCCAGGCCGCCATGGTCCCCCGTCCCCATGCGCTCACCGCCCCCCATCCCTCCTCAACCCGCACAGCGCCCCCTGGCGGCCCGGCGGTCTGATCGCCCCCATCGAGAACCCAAACGGGGGGGGGGGGGGGGGGGAGGAGGAGGAGGAAGGGGGGGGGGGGGGGCCGGGCCCGGCGCCGCCCCCCGGAGGCGGCTCCCGGTTCCCGCAGCCGCTCCCGGCGGGAGGGACCAGAGGCGGCGGCTCCGGTTCGGTCGGAGCCGGCCCCGCCCGCAGCCATGGCCCGGCCCCGGCCCCGGCACCGGCCCGGCCCCCCCCGGCCCCCCCGCCCATAGGAGGCCCCGGTGAGCGCCGCACCCGGACTGGGGGGGGGGGGGGGGGGGGGGGGAATGGATGGGACCGGCCCGCGGGGGGGGGGATGATGCAGGAAGAGGGGGGGGGGGGGTCTCAGCATCGCGCTCTCCCCCCCCATAAATGGGATGGGCCATGGGGGGGTCCATTGAGGGGAGGGGGGGGGCACGCACGGGCCCCATAGAGGGGAATGGGGAGCGCGCACAGGCCCCGGGGGGGGGGCAGGATGCGGCCGGAACTCCGGTTGCCACGGCAACGCTCCGGGCGGTGTCGCTATGGCAACCGGAGGGGGGTACCACGGCGGGGGGGGGGAACGGGGGGGGCAGAGCCCCGTAACTGATGGGCTCTTCTGATGCTTCTTCTCTCCCCCCCGCCCCCCAACATCGTGTGTGCCCCCCCCAACCCCCCCCCCCCCCCATCCGGCCCTTTCCCCTCCCCCCTTCCCATCATCCCTCGGTGCATCCATGTGCCCCCCCCCATCCGGCTCCATCACCCCCCATAAACTGCCCCATCTCCCCCCCTCCGTCACCCCCATACCCCTGCCATGCCCCCCCACCCCATCACCCCCCCATAACCTCCATATTCCCCCTATAACCCCCCCGATAAACCCCCCTACCCCCCTATAACACCCCTTAAACCCCCCTACCCCTATAACCCACCCCATTACCCCCGCAAACCCCTATGTTCCCCCATGAACCCCCCCATATTCCCCCTATAACCCCCCCCAAAACCCCCCATAACCCCCCCATATGCCCCTCTCCCTATATCCCATCCCATATCCCCCCATAACCCCCCAACCCCCCCCATATTCCCCCTATAACCCACCCATAACCCCCTTATCGCCCCCATAACCCCCCTACACCCCCATATTCCCCCTATAACCCACCCATAACCCCCTTATCGCCCCCATAACCCCCCTACACCCCCATATTCCCCCTATAACCTCCCCCGACGCCCTCTATCACCCCCACATACTCCCCATATCCCCTCTAAACCCCCCCATAACACCCTATCACCCTCCATAACCCCCATATTCCTCCTATAACCCCCCACATACTCCCCATATCCCCTCTGTAACCGCCTATAACCCCTTTGCACCCCCTATAACCCCATATCCCCCTATACCCCCCCTACACCCCCCTATAACCCCTCCATATCCCCCTATAACCCCCCATAACCCCCATATAACCTAATCTATAACCCCATATCCCCCTATAACCCCCCATAACCCCCTATAACCCCCCATATCCCCCTTATATCCCCCCTATAACCCCCCATAACCCCCATATAACCTAACCTATAACCCCATATCCCCCTATAACCCCCCATAACCCCCATATAACCTAACCTATAACCCCATATCCCCCTATAACCCCCCATATCCCCCTATAACCCCCCATAACCCCCATATAACCTAACCTATAACCCCATATCACCCTATAACCCCCCCATATCCCCCTATAACCCCCCATAACCCCCCCATAACCTCTAACCCATAACCCCATTACCCCCCCATACCCCCCCCTGCAGCCCCCCATGGCGCACCCCCCCCTCACCACCCCATAGCCCCCCCCCCCCCCCCACGGCCATGCCTCCCCCCGCCCTCTCCCTCGCCCTCTCCCTGGCCCTCCTCTGGGCGCCGCCATCTTTACCCCAGGCCCCCCCCCCCCCGCCCCCTCCAGCGGCGGCGGCGGCGGCCGAGCCCCCCCCGGACCCGCGCTTCCCGGTGGTACCGACCCAATATGGCCGCCTCCGCGGGGCCCGCCGCGACCTCAGCAACGAGCTGCTGGGCCCGGTGCAGGCCTTCCTCGGCGTCCCCTACGCGGCCCCGCCGCTCGGGCCCCGCCGCTGGGCGCCCCCGGAAGCGCCGGCGGCGTGGGGGGGGGTCCGCGACGCCACGGCCTTCGGGCCCGCCTGCCCGCAGAACCTGCGCGGGGGGCCCCCGCCGCTGATGCTGCCGCTGTGGCTCAGCGACAACATGGAGGCGGCCGGGGCCTACGTGGCGGCGCAGAGCGAGGACTGCCTCTACCTGAACCTCTACGTGCCCACCGAGGACGGTGAGGGGAGCAGGGCGGGCGCGGAGGGAGGGGCCGAAAGGGAGTGGGAGGGGACTGAAGGGGTGGGAGGGGCTTGGAGGGGTGGGAGGGGCTTAAAGGGAGTGGGAGGGGCTGAAAGGGGTGGGAGGGGACTAAAGGGGTGGGAGGGGCTTCAGGGGGTGGGAGGGGCTTAAAGGGGTGGGAGGGGTTTAAAGGGGTGGGAGGGGATTGAGGGAGTGAGAGGGGCTTAGAGTGGGGTGGGAGGGGCTTAAAGGGGTGGGAGGAGCTTGCGTGGGAGGGGCTTAAAGGGGTGGGAGGGGCTTGCATGGGAGGGGCTTAAAGGGGTGGGAGGGGTTTAAAGGGGTGGGAGGGGATTGAGGGAGTGAGAGGGGCTTAGAGTGGGGTGGGAGGGGCTTAAAGGGGTGGGAGGAGCTTGTGTGGGAGGGGCTTAAAGGGGTGGGAGGGGCTTGCATGGGAGGGGCTTAAAGGGGTGGGAGGGGTTTAAAGGGGTGGGAGGGGATTGAGGGAGTGGGAGGGGCCTAAAGGGAGGGAATTGAGGGGAGGGAGGGGCTTAGAGTGGGGTGGGAGGGGCTTAGAGTGGGGTGGGAGGGGCCTAAAGGGAGGGAATTGAGGGGAGGGAGGAGCTTAGAGTGGGGTGGGAGGGGCTTAGAGTGGGGTGGGAGGGGCCTAAAGGGAGGGAGGGCCTTGAGGGAGTGGGAGGGGCCTAAAGGGGTGGGAGGGGCTTGAGAGAGTGGGAGGGGCCTAAAGGGCTGGGAGGGGATTGAGGGGAGGGAGGGGCTTAAATGGGTGGGAGGGGCTTAAAGGGGTAGGAGGGGATTAGAGTGGGGTGGGAGGGCCTTAAAGGAGAGGGAGGGGCCTAAAGGGAGGGAGGGGATTGAGGGGAGGGAGGGGCTTAAAGGGAGAGGGCATGGCTTAGAGTGGGGTGGGAGGGGCTTGAAGGAGTGGGAAGGGTTTAAAGGGAGAGGGCGGGACTTGAAGGAGTGGGAGGGGATTAGAGTGGGGTGGGAGAGGCTTAATGGGAGGGAGGGGCTTGAAGGAGAGGGAGGGGCCTAAAGGGAGGGAGGGGCTTAAAGGGAGAGGGTGGGGCTTAGAGTGGGGTGGGAGGGGCTTGAAGGGGTAGGAGGGGTTTAAAGGGAGGGAGGGGCTTAAAGGAGTGGGAGTGGCTTAAATGGGTGGGAGGGGCCTGAATGAGTGGGAGGGGTTTAAAGGGAGGGAGGGGCTTAGAGTGGGGTGGGAGGGGCTTGAAGGGGGGAGGAGGGAGGGGACAGCACGGTAGGGGTTTGAGTTGGGAGGGGCTTAAATGGGTGGGAGGGGCTTAAAGGGAAGGAGGGCCTTGAAGGAGTGGGAGGGGCTTAGAGTGGGGTGGGAGGGGCTTAACGGGAGTGGGAGGGGCTTAAAAGTGGGGGGGGCAGTGTAGGAGGGGTTTGAGGTGGGAGGGGCTAAAAAGTGAAGGGAGGCGCTAAAAGAGGTGGGAGGGGCTAAATGGAGTGGGAGGGGCTTGTGGAGGGAGGAGCCAATAGAGGTGGGAGGGGCTTAAATGAAGTGGGCGGGGCACAAAGGGGAAGGAGGGGATGAATGGGGGGGGCTGAGGGTGGGAGGGGTTTAAAGTGGGGTGGGAGGGACCAGCGTGGGAGGGGCTAAATGGGGGGGGCTTAAAATGAGGAGGGGGCGTGGCCCTACGGGGTGGGCGTGGCCAGACTGAGGTTGAGCCCGGATGGGGCGGGGGCGAGGCCTGCCCTGGGCGGAATCCGATTGGCTGAGAGCTGGGGTGGGCGTGGCCCGGGGTGGGGCGGGGCTGCCTCGGGCTCCATCCCTGCGTCCCATTGGTGGATGGCAGGGGTGGGCGTGGCCATGGCGTAGGGGCGGGGCAAGGCGGGGCGGAGCCAACCAACTGCCCCCACCGAGGGGGGGAGGAGGCAAAAAGCGGGAATTGGAAAGGGGTCAAAAGGGGAATTGGGGCAAAAAGCGGCAGATTTGGGCAAAACCGGGGCAGGGGAAGGGGCGGCCCCCCCCCGTGTCCGTCTGTTCGCACCTGACCCCACGTCCATGGCCCGGCCCCAGGGCTCCATCCATTCGTATCCATGGCTCCATCCATCCATGTCCATGGCTCCATCCATCCATGTCCATGGCTCCATCCATCCGTATCCATGGCTCCATCCATCCGTATCCATGGCTCCATCCATCCATGTCCATGGCTCCATCCATCCGTATCCATGGCTCCATCCATCCATGTCCATGGCTCCATCCATCCATATCCATGGCTCCATCCATTCGTATCCATGGCTCCATCCATCCGTATCCATGGCTCCATCCATCCATGTCCATGGCTCCATCCATCCGTATCCATGGCTCCATCCATCCCATATCCATGGCTCCATCCATCTGTATCCATGGCTCCATCCATCCCATATCCATGGCTCCATCCATCCGTATCCATGGCTCCATCCATCCGTATCCATGGCTCCATCCATCCATATCCATGGCTCCATCCATCCATGTCCATGGCTCCATCCATCCCTATCCATGGCTCCATCCATCCCGTATCCATGGCTCCATCCATCCATATCCATGTCTCCGTCCATCCATATCCATGGCTCCATCCATCCATATCCATGTCTCCATCCATCCATATCCATGGCTCCGTCCATCCATATCCATGGCTCCGTCCATCCATATCCATGGCTCCATCCATCCATATCCATGTCTCCATCCATCCATATCCATGGCTCCGTCCATCCATATCCATGGCTCCATCCATCCGTATCCATGGCTCCATCCATCCATATCCATGGCTCCGTCCATCCATATCCATGTCTCCGTCCATCCATATCCACGTCTCCATCCATCCATATCCATGTCTCCATCCATCCATATCCATGGCTCCATCCATCCATATCCATGTCTCCATCCATCCATATCCATGGCTCCGTCCATCCATATCCATGGCTCCGTCCATCCATATCCATGGCTCCATCCATCCATATCCATGGCTCCGTCCATCCATATCCATGGCTCCATGCATCCGTATCCATGGCTCCATCCATCCATATCCATGGCTCCGTCCATCCATATCCATGGCTCCATCCGTCCATATCCATGGCTCCATCCATCCCATATCCATGGCTCCATCCATCCCATATCCATGGCTCCATCCATCCCGTATCCATGGCTCCATCCATCCCGTATCCATGGCTCCATCCATCCCATATCCATGGCTCCATCCATCCGTATCCATGGCTCCATCCATCCGTATCCATGGCTCCATCCATCCATGTCCATTGCTCCATCCATCCATATCCATGTCTCCATCCATCCGTATCCATGGCTCCGTCCACCCATATCCATGGCTCCATCCATCCGTATCCATGGCTCCGTCCACCCATATCCATGGCTCCATCCATCCATATCCAAGTCTCCATCCATCCCATATCCATGGCTCCGTCCATCCCATATCCATGGCTCCATCCATCCCGTATCCATGGCTCCATGCATCCGTATCCATGGCTCCATCCATCCATGTCCATGGCTCCATCCATCCCATATCCATGGCTCCATCCATCCCGTATCCATGGCTCCATCCATCCGTATCCATGGCTCCATCCATTCGTGTCCATGGCTCCATCCATCCATATCCATGGCTCCATCTATCTGTATCCATGGCTCCATCCATCCATATCCATGGCTCCATCTATCTGTATCCATGGCTCCATCCATCCTGTATCCATGGCTCCATCCATCCCATATCCATGGCTCCATCCATCCTTATCCATGGCTCCATCCATCCCATATCCATGGCTCCATCCATTCGTGTCCATGGCTCCATCTATCTGTATCCATGGCTCCATCCATCCGTATCCATGGCTCCATCCATCCCATATCCATGGCTCCATCCATCCCATAGCCATGGCTCCATCCATCGCGTATCCATGGCTCCATCCATCCGTATCCATGGCTCCATCCATCCGTATCCATGGCTCCATCCATCCTTCCCTTCATCTTCCAAGCATCCCAACATCCATCCCTTCTTCCTCCCTCTCTTCCCAGGTTCCTCTTGATGCCCGCTCCCATCCTGACATCCGCCTGGCCCTCATCCATGCCTCCATCCATCCCTCTTGATGCCTTCCATCCATCCCAGCGTCCGTCGCAGCGCATTCCAGGCCTCCGTCCATCCCTCCCAGCATCTCCCACCCATCCCATCGCCAATCCCTCCATCTCCCAAAGCCCACCCCATCACCGCCCCTCCATCCCATCACCTCCCAACGCTCATCCCAATGCTCATGCCATCCATCCCAATGCCCATCCCACCACCTCCCATCCATCCCAATGCGCATCCCAATGCTTCCCATCGATCCCAATGCGTCCCATCCATCCCAATGCCCATCCCAACCCTTCCCATCCATCCCAGTGCCCATCCCAACCCTTCCCATCCATCCCAGTGCCCATCCCAACCCTTCCCATCTATTCCAATGCGCACCCCAACACTTCCCATCCATCCCAATGCCCGTCCCAACCCTTCCCATCCATCCCAGTGCCCATCCCAACCCTTCCCATCTATTCCAATGCGCACCCCAACACTTCCCGTCCATCCCAATGCCCATCCCAACCCTTCCCATCCATCCCAATGCCCGTCCCAACCCTTCCCATCCATCCCAGTGCCCATCCCAACCCTTCCCATCCATCCCAGTGCCCATCCCAACCCTTCCCATCCATCCCAGTGCCCATCCCAACCCCTTCCCATCCATCCCAGTGCCCATCCCAACCCTTCCCATCCATCCCAGTGCCCATCCCAACCCTTCCCATCCATCCCAATGCCCATCCCAACCATTCCCATCCATCCCAGTGCCCATCCCAACCCTTCCCATCCATTCCAATGCGCACCCCAACACTTCCCATCCATCCCAATGCCCATCCCAACCCTTCCCATCCATTCCAATGCGCACCCCAACACTTCCCATCCATCCCAATGCCCATCCCAACCCTTCCCATCCATCCCAATGCCCATCCCAACCCTTCCCATCCATCCCAACGCCCATCCCAGCCCTTCCCATCCATCCCAATGCCCATCCCAACCCTTCCCATCCATCCCAACGCCCATCCCAACCCTTCCCATCCATCCCAATGCCCATCCCAACCCTTCCCATCCATCCCAGTGCCCATCCCAGCCCTTCCCATCCATCCCAATGCCCATCCCAACCCTTCCCATCCATCCCAACGCCCATCCCAACCCTTCCCATCCATCCCAGTGCCCATCCCAACCCTTCCCATCCATCCCAGTGCCCATCCCAACCCTTCCCATCCATCCCAATGCCCATCCCAACCATTCCCATCCATCCCAGTGCCCATCCCAACCCTTCCCATCCATCCCAATGCCCATCCCAACCATTCCCATCCATCCCAGTGCCCATCCCAACCCTTCCCATCCATTCCAATGCGCACCCCAACACTTCCCATCCATCCCAATGCCCGTCCCAACCCTTCCCATCCATTCCAATGCGCACCCCAACACTTCCCATCCATCCCAATGCCCATCCCAACCCTTCCCATCCATCCCAATGCCCATCCCAACCCTTCCCATCCATCCCAACGCCCATCCCAGCCCTTCCCATCCATCCCAATGCCCATCCCAACCCTTCCCATCCATCCCAACGCCCATCCCAGCCCTTCCCATCCATCCCAATGCCCATCCCAACCCTTCCCATCCATCCCAACGCCCATCCCAACCCTTCCCATCCATCCCAACGCCCATCCCATCCATCCCAACGCCCATCCCAGCCCTTCCCATCCATCCCAATGCCCATCCCAGCCCTTTCCATCCATCCCAACGCCCATCCCATCCATCCCAACACCCATCCCAGCCCTTCCCATCCATCCCAATGCCCATCCCAGCCCTTCCCATCCATCCCAACGCCCATCCCATCCATCCCAACCCTTCCCATCCATCCCAATGCCCATCCCAGCCCTTCCCATCCATCCCACCACCTCCCATCCATCCCAATGCGCATCCCAATGCTTCCCATCGATCCCAATGCGTCCCATCCATCCCAATGCCCATCCCAACCCTTCCCATCCATCCCAACGCCCATCCCATCCATCCCAATGCCCATCCCCCATCTCCCCCCTCCCCCCCGGCCCCATTTTTGGGCCCCTCCCCCTTCTTGCCCCTCCCCCCCGGGCTCCGCCCCTTTCTTGCTTCTTCCCCCCCCTCCCCCTCCTTTTGGGCCCGGAATCGGGGCCGTTTGGGGGCCTTCGGGGGCTGCGTTTTTCCCACCTTTTTTCGCTCCTTTTCCTGCCTTTTTTTGAGCTTTTTTTTTTGGTTTGGTTTTTTTTTTGGGTTTTTTTTTTTTTTTTTTTTCTTCCAACCGGCCCCTCCCCCCCCCTCCCCCCCCCCCCTCCCCCCCCCCCCCCCAATTTTTCCTCCTTCTCTTCCCTTGGTCCAGGTTTGCTCGCCAAAAAGCGCGAGGACGGCGCGGCCGCCGGCCCCCCCCCGGACGCAGGTACCGCTGCTGCATGGAATTCCCCTTTTCCGGCCTTTTGGGGGTCGCTTTTTGGAGCCCCTCCCCCCCCCTTTTCTTTCTTCCCGCCTGGTTTTTTTTTCTTTTTTTGTGGTTTTTTTTTTTTTTTTTTTCCGGGGAGGGGGGGGAGGGGCTGGGGGGGGGGTGTTTTTTTTGGGGGGGGGGGTTTTTTGGGGTTCTTGCTCGCTGCTTTTTTCCCTTTTTGGGGTTCTTGGCGCCTCGGGGGCGGGCTCGGGGGCGTTTTTTTTTTCCCTTTTGGTCATTTTTGGGTGGTTTTTTTGGTCCTTTTGGAGCCTCCCCCTCCCCCCCACTCCCCCTCCCCCTCCCCTCCCCCACCGGGGTTGCCTCCCCCCCCCCCCCCCCCCCCTTTTCCCTCATTCAGCCCCATTGCAGGGCGCTCGTTGCCATGGAAACAGCCCCGGGGGGGGGCACCCCGGTACCACCCCACCCCCCCCCCAACTCCACTTTGTGACCTCTGACCCCGGCTGTCATTTCCCCCCCCCCCAATAAAGGGCTTGGGGGTCCCCAAAGTGACATCGGGGGGGGGGGTTGGGGTCCTCAATGGTGTCCCCATGGTGGGGGTGGCCTTGACCCCCCCCCAAACCCCCCCCCCCCTCCAGACATCCGGGACAGTGGGAAGAAGCCGGTGATGCTCTTCCTGCATGGAGGCTCCTACATGGAAGGCACCGGGAACATGTTCGACGGCAGCGTCCTGGCGGCCTACGGCAACGTCATCGTGGTCACCATGAACTACCGGCTCGGCGTGCTCGGTACGGGCCGGCGGGGAGCATCGGGGGTCAACGGGGACACCATGATGGGGAACGTCATCGGGTCAATGGGGACACCATGATGGGGAACGTCATCGGGTCAATGGGGACACCATGATGGGGAACGTCATCGGGTCAATGGGGACACCATGATGGGGAACGTCATCGGGTCAATGGGGACACCATGATGGGGAACGTCATTGGGTCAATGGGGACACCATGATGGGGAACGTCATCGGGTCAATGGGGACACCATGATGGGGAACGTCATCGGGTCAATGGGGACACCATGATGGGGAACGTCATTGGGTCAATGGGGACACCATGATGGGGAACGTCATCGGGTCAATGGGGACACTATGGGGACACCATGATGGGGAACGTCATCGGGTCAATGGGGACACCATGGGGACACCATGATGGGGAACGTCATCGGGTCAATGGGGACACCATGATGGGGAACGTCATCGGGTCAATGGGGACACCATGATGGGGAACGTCATCGGGTCAATGGGGACACCATGGGGACACCATGATGGGGAACGTCATCGGGTCAATGGGGACACCATGATGGGGAACGTCATCGGGTCAATGGGGACACCATGGGGACACCATGACGGGGAACGTCATCGGGTCAATGGGGACACCATGATGGGGAACGTCATCGGGTCAATGGGGACACCATGATGGGGAACGTCATTGGGTCAATGGGGACACCATGGGGACACCATGATGGGGAACGTCATCGGGTCAATGGGGACACCATGATGGGGAACGTCATCGGGTCAATGGGGACACCATGATGGGGAACGTCATCGGGTCAACGGGGACACCATGATGGGGAACGTCATCGGGTCAACGGGGACACCATGATGGGGAACGTCATTGGGTCAATAGGGACACCATGGGGACACCATGATGGGGAACGTCATCGGGTCAATGGGGACACCATGATGGGGAACATCATCGGGTCAATGGGGACACCATGGGGACGCCATGATGGGGAACGTCATCGGGTCAATGGGGACACCATGATGGGGAACGTCATCGGGTCAATGGGGACACCATGATGGGGAACGTCATCGGGTCAACGGGGACACCATGATGGGGAACGTCATTGGGTCAATAGGGACACCATGGGGACACCATGATGGGGAACGTCATCGGGTCAATGGGGACACCATGATGGGGAACGTCATTGGGTCAATGGGGACACCATGATGGGGAACGTCATCGGGTCAATGGGGACACTATGGGGACACCATGATGGGGAACGTCATCGGGTCAATGGGGACACCATGGGGACACCATGATGGGGAACGTCATCGGGTCAATGGGGACACCATGATGGGGAACGTCATCGGGTCAATGGGGACACCATGGGGACACCATGATGGGGAACGTCATCGGGTCAATGGGGACACCATGATGGGGAACGTCATCGGGTCAATGGGGACACCATGGGGACACCATGATGGGGAACGTCATCGGGTCAATGGGGACACCATGATGGGGAACGTCATCGGGTCAATGGGGACACCATGGGGACACCATGACGGGGAACGTCATCGGGTCAATGGGGACACCATGATGGGGAACGTCATCGGGTCAATGGGGACACCATGATGGGGAACGTCATTGGGTCAATGGGGACACCATGGGGACACCATGATGGGGAATGTCATCGGGTCAATGGGGACACCATGATGGGGAACGTCATCGGGTCAATGGGGACACCATGATGGGGAACGTCATCGGGTCAACGGGGACACCATGATGGGGAACGTCATTGGGTCAATAGGGACACCATGGGGACACCATGATGGGGAACGTCATCGGGTCAATGGGGACACCATGATGGGGAACATCATCGGGTCAATGGGGACACCATGGGGACGCCATGATGGGGAACGTCATCGGGTCAATGGGGACACCATGATGGGGAACGTCATTGGGTCAATGGGGACACCATGATGGGGAACGTCATCGGGTCAATGGGGACACCATGATGGGGAACGTCATCGGGTCAACGGGGACACCATGATGGGGAACGTCATCGGGTCAATGGGGACACCATGATGGGGAACGTCATCGGGTCAACGGGGACACCATGATGGGGAACGTCATTGGGTCAATAGGGACACCATGGGGACACCATGATGGGGAACGTCATCGGGTCAATGGGGACACCATGATGGGGAACGTCATTGGGTCAATGGGGACACCATGGGGACACCATGATGGGGAACGTCATCGGGTCAATGGGGACACCATGGGGACACCATTATGGGGAACCTCATTGGGTCAATGGGTGCCATGATGGGGAATGTCATTGGGTCATGGGGATACCATGGGGGCACCATGGAGAACCTCATTGGGTCAATGGGGCACCATGATGGGGAACGTCATTGGGTCAATGGGGACACCATGATGGGGAACGTCATTGGGTCAAGGGGACATGCTGACGTGGTCCATGGTGGAGGAGGTGTCCCCCCGTGTCCCCACTGTCCCCCCGTGTCCCCACTGTCCGCAGGCTTCCTGAGCACTGGGGACCAGGCGGCCAAAGGCAACTACGGGCTCCTGGACCAGATCCAGGCGCTGCGGTGGCTCAATGAGAACGTGGGGCACTTTGGGGGGGACCCGCAGCGCATCACCATCTTCGGCTCTGGCGCCGGCGCCGCCTGCGTCAGCCTCCTCATCCTCTCCCACCACTCGGAAGGTACCGGAGCCTCTCCTCACCGAGCCCTCCTGGCAGGGCCCAGGGCTGGGGCCCTCTTCCCCTGTCCCCATCAACCCTGGTGGGCCTCCATCCCCATGTCCCATAGACCATGATGGTCCTTCATCCCCTATCCATAGACCATGATAGGTCTCCATGCCCATGTCCCATAGACCATGATGGGTCTCCATAGACCATGATGGGTCTCCATAGACCATGATAGGTCTCCATGCCCATGTCCCATAGACCATGATGGGTCTCCATAGACCATGATGGGTCTCCATAGACCATGATAGGTCTCCATGCCCATGTCCCATAGACCATGATGGGTCTCCATAGACCATGATGGGTCTCCATAGACCATGATGGGTCTCCATAGACCATGATAGGTCTCCATGCCCATGTCCCATAGACCATGATGGGTCTCCATAGACCATGATGGGTCTCCATGCCCATGTCCCATAGACCATGATGGGTCTCCATAGACCATGATGGGTCTCCATAGACCATGATAGGTCTCCATGCCCATGTCCCATAGACCATGATGGGTCTCCATAGACCATGATGGGTCTCCATAGACCATGATGGGTCTCCATAGACCATGATAGGTCTCCATGCCCATGTCCCATAGACCATGATGGGTCTCCATAGACCATGATGGGTCTCCATGCCCATGTCCCATAGACCATGATGGGTCTCCATAGACCATGATGGGTCTCCATAGACCATGATAGGTCTCCATGCCCATGTCCCATAGACCATGATGCGTCTCCATAGACCATGATGGGTCTCCATAGACCATGATGGGTCTCCATAGACCATGATAGGTCTCCATGCCCATGTCCCATAGACCATGATGCGTCTCCATAGACCATGATGGGTCTCCATAGACCATGATAGGTCTCCATAGACCATGATGGGTCTCCATAGACCATGATAGGTCTCCATAGACCATGATAGGTCTCCATAGACCATGATAGGTCTCCATGCCCATGTCCCATAGACCATGATGCGTCTCCATAGACCATGATGGGTCTCCATAGACCATGATGGGTCTCCATAGACCATGATAGGTCTCCATAGACCATGATGGGTCTCCATAGACCATGATAGGTCTCCATAGACCATGATAGGTCTCCATCCCCCTGTCCCCTCACCCCATCCCCACCTCCCCTGCCCCATCGCCGGTGCCGGTGTCTCCACGGTGCCGCCGTGCCCTTAGGTCTCTTCCAGAAGGCCATCGCGCAGAGCGGCACGGCCATCGCCAGCTGGTCGGTCAACTACCAACCCCTCAAGTACACGCGGCTGCTGGCGGCCAAGGTGGGCTGCGAGCGCGCCGACACCGGCGCCGCCGTCGAGTGCCTGCGGCGCCAGCCCTTCCGCGCGCTGGTGGACCAGGACGTGCAGCCGGCGCGGTACCACGTGGCCTTCGGGCCGGTGGTGGACGGGGACGTGGTGCCGGACGACCCCGAGATCCTGATGCAGCAAGGGGAGTTCCTCAACTACGACATCCTCATCGGCGTCAACCAGGGCGAGGGCTTGAAGTTCGTGGAGGACTCCTTGGAGAGCGAGGACGGGATCTCGGCCTCCTACTTCGACTTCACCGTCTCCAACTTCGTGGACAACCTCTATGGGTACCCCGAGGGCAAGGACATCCTGCGGGAAACCATCAAGTTCATGTACACGGATTGGGCCGACCGCGACAACGGCGAGATGCGGAGGAAGACGCTGCTGGCGCTCTTCACCGACCACCAATGGGTGGCGCCGGCGGTGGCCACGGCCAAGCTCCACGCCGAGTACCAATCGCCCGTCTACTTCTACACCTTCTACCACCATTGCCAGACGGACGCCAGGCCCGAGTGGGCCGACGCGGCCCACGGCGACGAGATCCCCTATGTGTTCGGGGTGCCCATGGTGGGCGCCACTGACCTCTTCCCGTGCAACTTCTCCAAGAACGACGTGATGCTCAGCGCCGTCGTCATGACCTATTGGACCAACTTCGCCAAGACGGGGTGCGTGGGGCACCCCATAGGGAGGGGAGGACGGGGAGCAGCGCCACTGGTCGTAAAGCATGGTGGGATCCATCCCTGTTGGTCATGATGGATGGATGATGGATGGATGATGGATGGATGGATAATGGATGGATGATAGATGATGGAGGATGGATGGATGGATGATGGATGGATGATAGATGATGGATGATGGATGATGGATAATGGATGGATGATAGATGATGGATGATGGATGGATGATGGATGATGGATAATGGATGGATGATGGATGAAGGATGATGGATGGATGGATGGATGATGGATGGATGATGGATGGATAATGGATGATGGATGATGGATGGATGACGGATGACGGATAACGGATGACAGGTGAAGGATGATGGATGATGGATGGACAATGGATAATGGGTGATGCGTGATGGATGATGGATGGATAATGGATGATGGATGATGGATGCATGACGGATGACGGATAACGGATGACAGGTGAAGGATGATGGATGATGGATGGACAATGGATAACGGATGATGGGTGATGGATGATGGATGGATGATGGATGGACAATGGATAATGGGTGATGCGTGATGGATGATGGATGGATAATGGATGATGGATGATGGATGCATGACGGATGACGGATAACGGATGACAGGTGAAGGATGATGGATGATGGATGGACAATGGATAATGGGTGATGCGTGATGGATGATGGATGGATAATGGATGATGGATGATGGATGCATGACGGATGACGGATAACGGATGACAGGTGAAGGATGATGGATGATGGATGGACAATGGATAATGGGTGATGCGTGATGGATGATGGATGGATAATGGATGATGGATGATGGATGCATGACGGATGACGGATAACGGATGACAGGTGAAGGATGATGGATGATGGATGGACAATGGATAACGGATGATGGGTGATGGATGATGGATGGATGATGGATGGATAATGGATGATGGATGATGGATGCATGACGGATGACGGATAACGGATGACAGGTGAAGGATGACGGACGGACAACGGATGACGGGTGCTGGTTGACAGCCGACGCCTCATACCTGTTACCCCCCACCAACCCCGTCCCGCACCTCTTGCAGGGACCCGAACCAGCCGGTCCCGCAGGACACCAAGTTCATCCACACCAAACCCAACCGCTTCGAGGAGGTCGTCTGGACGCGCTTCGACGGCAAGGACAAGCGCTACCTGCACATCGGCCTCAAGCCCCGCGTGCGCGACCACTACCGCGCCAACAAGGTGGCCTTCTGGCTCGAGCTCGTCCCGCACCTCCACAACCTGCACCAGCTGCCCCACGCCTCCACCACCACCCGCCTGCCCCCCCCGCCCCGACGGGCCCCCCCGGCCGCCACGCGCCGCCCGCCGGCCCCGTCCCTGCCGCCCCGCCACGAGGGCGAGGACGAGGAGGAGGAGGACGGAGGCGACGAGGAAGAAACCAACGGGGGGGCCGGGGGGGGCCGGCGCCGCTTCGCCCCCTTCCCGGGGGATTCCCGGGATTACTCCACGGAGCTCAGCGTCACCGTGGCCGTCGGAGCCTCCCTCCTCTTCCTCAACATCTTGGCCTTCGCCGCCCTCTATTACAAGCGGGACAAGAGGCCCCCGTTGGAAGCGAGGGGCGGCGGGGGGGGGGGGCTGTGCCCGCGGCGCTTGAGCCCCCCCGCCGCCACCACCATGAGGGGGGGGGGGGCCGGGGGCGGGGGAGCGGTGATAGGGGGGGGCCCCCCCCCCCCCAATGACCTCCTGGGGCACGGCGGGGGGGGCGTGGAGGAGGAGTTGGTGTCGCTGCAGATGAAGCATCCCGAGAGGGGGGGGGCGCTCGTTGGGATGGGGGGGGTCGGGGAACCCCCCCCGGGACCCCCGGACTATACCTTGGCGCTAAGGAGAGCCCCCGAGGACGTGCCCCTCGTCACCCCCAACACCATCACCATGGTGCCGGGGGGGCTCCCCAACCTGCACCCCTTCGCCCCCCCCTTCCCCCCCGGCCATAACAGTGCCCTGCCCCATCCCCACTCCACCACCCGCGTATAGTGGGGCTCCGACACCCCCCCCCCCCCCCCCCAAAAAACCAACCCCCCCCCCCCCCCCATCCATCCATAGCCTGGCCCTATGGGGATGGGGACCCCCCCTGTACACCCCATAGGGACAATGGGGATGGGACCCCCCCATATGGACAATGGGGATGGGACCCCCCCATAGAGACATTAGGGATGGGGACCCCCCCATACAGACAACGGGGATGGGGACCCCTCCATAGCCCCCATAGGGACCTTAGGGATGGGGCCCCCCCCGACCCCCCCAATCCAGACACTGCGACCCCTAAAGACTTAAACGGGGGGGACCCAATAACCCCCCCCCATTGGGGTCCCCTAAAGGCACTTGGGGCAGGGGGGGGGCACGACACGCAACTGGGGTGTCCCCCCCCCCCGTACTTGGGGGTCCCCCCATATCCTTGGGGGGGGGAAGCGGGGTGGGGGAGCCCCACGGGGGGGTTTTGGGGTGCCCCCCCCCCCCCTTGTTGCATGATCCCGAAACGACTCAAACCCGGGAACACAAGGAAAAAACGAGGCCCAAAGGGGGGGGGAGGGGCGATGCCACCCCCCCCCCCCGAATCCCCTCCCCCCCCCCCGTGACCTTTGACCCCGGGGGCGGCTCTTGGCTCTTCCCACACCCCCCCCTTTGCCCCCCCCCCCCCTTTTCTTTCTTCCGCGCTTTCTGTACAAAGAAACTTGTGCCAAACGCAGCAGTTTTGGGGTCCGGGGGGGGTCACGGGGCCCCCCCACCCCATCCCCCCCCCCCATCCCCCCCCCCCTCCGTGCCAAGATGGCCGCCGGTGCCACCCAAGATGGCGGCGGATGGGGAGCGTGAGATGGCGGCTGGGCGACCTCGAGCATCACTTCCCCCCTACGCCCCCCATAGGCCGGTTGCCATGGCGACCATGGGACAAGGGGGGGGGGGTACCAATGGGACGGTGTCCATGGCAACGCGATGACCTCATCAGCCGGTTGCTATGGGGGGGGTCCCCATCACCGGTTACCGCGGCGACCAGGAGCCTGTGGGTACCACCATCCCCGTTGCCATGGCGACCTCACCTTTGACCTCGGCCTGAGGCTGTTGCCGTGACAGCCAACCCCCCTCCCTATGGACATCCTACCCCCCCCCCCATCCTTGGCCTGTTGCCATGGCGACCCCATCCCGGCCCCTCCCCCCGTTGCTACGGTGACGTCACCGTTTGCCCCCCCCCCCCCTTTGCCTTCTCCCCCCTCCGAGAGCATCTATTTTTATTCCCGGGGGGCCGCGGGGGGGAGGGGGGGAGGGGGCGGGGCCTCGGGAGGGGCGGGGCCTCGGTGGGGGGGGGGGGGGGAGGGGCGGCCCCGGGGGTGTTTTTAAGAAAAAAAAAATATAAAAAAGAGTTGAAAAAAGAAAAAAAACCCCAAAAAACGCCAAAAAGGACAAAAAAAAAGAGAGGCAGCGTTTGTTCCGCCAGGGGGCGCGGGAGGCGCGCGTTGCCATGGGAACGGGGAGGGCGCCCCCGGCCGCTGGGTACCGCCGCGCTCCCATTGGAGGAGGCGCGGCGCTGCGGCGCCCCCTGGTGGGCGAGAGAGGCGCGGTCGCGGGGGGGTGGAGCGGGAGCGGGATGGGATCGAACTGGGGCTGAACTGGGATCGAACTGGGATGGGGCTGGGATCGAACTGGGATGGGACTGGGATTGAATTGGGATAGAACTCGGATGGGACTGGGGTTGAATTGGGATCGAACTGGGATGGGACTGGGGTTGAATTGGGATAGAACTGGGATGGGACTGGGATTGAATTGGGATTGAATTGGGATGGGACTGGGATTGAATTGGGATCGAACTGGGATGGGACTGGGGTTGAATTGGGATAGAACTCGGATGGGACTGGGATTGAATTGGGATTGAATTGGGATGGGACTGGGATTGAATTGGGATCGAACTGGGATGGGACTGGGATTGAATTGGGATAGAACTCGGATGGGACTGGGATTGAATTGGGATTGAATTGGGATGGGACTGGGATTGAATTGGGATCGAACTGGGATGGGTCTGGGATTGAATTGGGATCGAACTGGGATGGGACTGGGATTGAATTGGGATCGAACTGGGATGGGACTGGGGTTGAATTGGGATCGAACTGGGGTGGGACTGGGGTTGAATTGGGATCGAACTGGGGTGGGACTGGGATTGAATTGGGATTGAATTGGGATGGGACTGGGATTGAATTGGGATCGAACTGGGATGGGACTGGGATTGAATTGGGATTTGACTTGGGATCGAACTGGGATTGAATTGGGATTGAATTGGGAATGAACTGGGATTGAATTGGGATTGAACTGGGATGGGACTGGGATTGAATTGGGATAGAACTGGGATTGAATTGGGAATGAACTGGGATTGAATTGGGATTTGAATTGGCATCGAACTGGGATTGAGTTGGGATTTGACTTGGGATCAAAGTGGGATTGAATTGGGATTGAATTGGGAATGAACTGGGATTTGAATTGGAATTGAATTGGGATCGAACTGGGATGGGACTGGGATTGAATTCGAATTTGACTTGGGATTGAAC
Source organism: Psittacula echo (assembly GCF_963264785.1). Classification (NCBI taxonomy): domain Eukaryota; kingdom Metazoa; phylum Chordata; class Aves; order Psittaciformes; family Psittacidae; genus Psittacula; species Psittacula echo. The sequence continues at coordinate 109,499 of NC_137767.1, forward strand.
TGGGATTGAATTGGGATTGAATTGGGATTTGAATTGGGATCGGACTGGGAATGAACTGGGATGGAACTGGGATCACTGGGGGTGATTCTTGGGACCATACTGGGAGCAAACTGGGATTGCACTGGGACTGAACTGGGAGCACACTGGAAGCAAACAGGAATGCACCAGGGCTGTACTGGAAGCAAACTGGGGTAGAAGTGGGGATGCAGTGGGCTTATAGTGGGATGCACTGGTCTCCCATTGGTCCATGTTGGGATGCACTGCCCTCTCATTGGTCCATACTGGGATGTGCTGGTCTCATTGGTTCATCCTGGGATGTGCTGGTCTCTCATTGGTCCTCACTGTGATGCGCTGTTCTCTTACTGGTGCACACTGGGATGTGCTGCTCTCTCATTGGTCCATACTGGGATGCTGTGGTTGCTCATTGGTCCATCCTGGGATATGCTGTTCTCTCATTGGCCCACACTGGGATGTGCTGTTCTCTCATTGGTCCACACTGGGATGCTCTGCTCTCTCACTGGTCCACACTGGGATGCTCTGCTCTCTCACTGGTCCACACTGGGATGCTCTGCTCTCTCATTGGTCCACACTGGGATGCTCTGCACTCTCATTGGTCCACACTGGGATGCTCTGCTCTCTCACTGGTCCACACTGGGATGCTCTGCTCTCTCACTGGTCCACACCGGGATGCTCTGCTCTCTCATTGGTCCACACTGGGATGCTCTGCTCTCTCATTGGTCCACACCGGGATGCTCTGCTCTCTCATTGGTCCACACCGGGATGCTCTGCTCTCTCATTGGTCCACACTGGGATGCTCTGCTCTCTCGTTGGTCCACACTGGGATGCTCTGCTCTCTCGTTGGTCCACACTGGGATGCTCTGCTCTCTCATTGGTCCACACTGGGATGCTCTGCACTCTCATTGGTCCACACTGGGATGCTCTGCTCTCTCACTGGTCCACACTGGGATGCTCTGTTCTCTCACTGGTCCACACTGGGATGCTCTGCTCTCTCACTGGTCCACACTGGGATGCTCTGCTCTCTCATTGGTCCACACTGGGATGCTCTGCTCTCTCATTGGTCCACACCGGGATGCTCTGCTCTCTCATTGGTCCACACCGGGATGCTCTGCTCTCTCATTGGTCCACACCGGGATGCTCTGCTCTCTCATTGGTCCACACTGGGATGCTCTGCTCTCTCATTGGTCCACACCGGGATGCTCTGCTCTCTCATTGGTCCACACCGGGATGCTCTGCTCTCTCATTGGTCCACACCGGGAATCTCGCGCAGCCGCGGATGGGGTGGGGGAGGGGCCAACCTCCTCCCTTTCCTCAGCCATCGGGCCCCTCCCCCCGCCCCCTCCCCCCCCGCCCCCCCCCCGCCCGGAGCGCGAGACCCGGCGGCCACGCGACCCCTCCCCCCCTTCCTCCTCCTCCTCCTCCTCCGCTTCCTCGCGCGCGCGGCCCCCCCCCTCACTGCTGCTGCGGGCCCGGGGGGGGGGGAGGGGCACGGAGCGACCCTGCCCCCCCTTCATTCACATCCCCCCCCCCACCCCCTCCTCCGGCCTCCATCCTCGTGCGGGGCGCGCGGGAAACCCCTCCCCCTCCGTTCCCACCCCACCCCCCCCCCCCCAACTTTTGACCCCCCCCTTTGTGACCCCCCCCTTCCCTCCCCTCCCCCCCTCCCCCCCCCCCCCCAATGGCGGCCTTGGCCAGCTCCTTGATCCGGCAGCAGCGGCGGGGGGGGGCGGGGGGGGGGGTCCGGAGGGGGCGCCCCTCCCCCCCTCATGCCCCGCCCCCCGCCCGCCCCCCCTCCCTCTGCCAGCAGCAGCTCCGGGGGCTCGTGGCCAAAGTGCGGGGCTGCGGCCGCAGGGGGGGGGCCCCGGGGGGGGACCCCAGGTGAGGGGGGGGGGGGGGAGGGAGGGAGGGGCAATGGAGGGGGGAGGGGGGATGGAGGAGGGGGGTGCTATAGGGGGGGATGGGGGGGAAGGGCCTAGAGGGGTCATGGGGGGTGAGGAGGGGTCCTATGGGGGGTCATGGAGGCGGGGGGTCCTATAGGGGGGATGAGAGGTGATGGGGGGCGGGGTCCTCTGGGGGGTCATGGAGGGGTCCCATAGGGGTGATGGGGGGGTTACTATAGGGGGGGATGGGGGGGGCCTATAGGGGTCATGGGGGGTGAGGAGGGGTCCTGTGGGGTGGGGATGGGGTATGGGAGGGTTCCTATGGGGGGCCATGGGGAGGTCCCATAGGGGTGATGGGGGAGTTACTATAGGGGAGTGATGGGGGGGGAAGGGTCCTATGGGGGGGTCATGGATGGGGGGTCTATGGGGGAATAAGGGGGAGGGGGTTACTATAGGGGGGGATGAGGGTGAAGGGCCTATAGGGGTTATGGGGGGTGAAAAGGGGTCCTATGGGGTGGGGAAGGGGGGGGACCTATAGGGGGGATGAGGGATGGGAGGGCTCCTATGGGGGGTCATGGATGGGGGGGTCCTATGGGGGTATAAGGGGGAGACCGATCTTATGGGGGGTGATGTGTGGGTCCTATGGGGGTTATGGAAGTTGGGGTCCCATAAGGGTGCTGGGGGATCCCTATAGGGGTCAATGGGGGGTCCCTGGGGGGGGTCCCATAGGGGTGCTGGGGGATCCCTATAGGGGTCAATGGGGGGTCCCTGGGGGGGGTCCCATAGCGGTGCTGGGGGATCCCTATAGGGGTCAATGGGGGGTCCTTGGGGGGGGTCCCGTAGGGGTGCTGGGGGATCCCTATAGGGGTCAATGGGGGGTCCCTGGGGGGGGTCCCGTAGGGGTGCTGGGGGATCCCTATAGGGGTCAATGGGGGTCCCTGGGGGGGGTCCCGTAGGGGTGCTGGGGGATCCCTATAGGGGTCAATGGGGGGTCCCTGGGGGGGGTCCCGTAGGGGTGCTGGGGGATCCCTATAGGGGTCAATGGGGGTCCCTGTGGGGGGTCCCGTAGGGGTGATGGGGGATCCCTATAGGGGTCAATGGGGGTCCCTGTGGGGGGTCCCGTAGGGGTGCTGGGGGATCCCTATAGGGGTCAAAGGGGGTCCCTGGGGGGGGTCCCGTAGGGGTGATGGGGGATCCCTATAGGGGTCAATGGGGGGTCCCTGGGGGGGGTCCCATAGGGGTGATGGGGGATCCCTATAGGGGTCAATGGGGGTCCCATAGCGGTGCTGGGGGATCCCTATAGGGGTCAATGGGGGGGTCCCATAGGGGTGCTGGGGAATCCCTATAGGGGTCAATGGGGGGTCCCGTAGGGGTGCTGGGGGATCCCTATAGGGGTCAATGGGGGGGGTCCCATAGGGGTGCTGGGGGATCCCTATAGGGGTCAATGGGGGGGGTCCCATAGGGGTGCTGGGGGATCCCTATAGGGGTCAATGGGGGGGGTCCCATAGGGGTGCTGGGGGATCCCTATAGGGGTCAATGGGGGGTCCCGTAGGGTGCTGGGGGATCCCTATAGGGGTCAATGGGGGGGGTCCCATAGGGGTGCTGGGGGATCCCTATAGGGGTCAATGGGGGTCCCATAGGGGTGCTGGGGGATCCCTATAGGGGTCAATGGGGGGGGTCCCATAGGGGTGCTGGGGGATCCCTATAGGGGTCAATGGGGGGGTCCCATAGGGGTGCTGGGGGATTCCTATAGGGGTCAATGGGGGGGGTCCCATAGGGGTGCTGGGGGATCCCTATAGGGGTCAATGGGGGGGGTCCCATAGGGGTGCTGGGGGATCCCTATAGGGGTCAATGGGGGTCCCATAGGGGTGCTGGGGGATCCCTATAGGGGTCAATGGGGGTCCCATAGGGGTGCTGGGGGATCCCTATAGGGGTCAATGGGGGGTCCCGTAGGGGTGCTGGGGGATCCCTATAGGGGTCAATGGGGGTCCCATAGGGGTGCTGGGGGATCCCTATAGGGGTCAATGGGCGGGGTCCCATAGGGGTGCTGGGAGATCCCTATAGGGGTCAATGGGGGTCCCATAGGGGTGCTGGGGGATCCCTATAGGGGTCAATGGGGGGGGTCCCATAGGGGTGCTGGGGGATCCCTATAGGGGTCAATGGGCGGGGTCCCATAGGGGTGCTGGGAGATCCCTATAGGGGTCAATGGGGGTCCCATAGGGGTGCTGGGGAATCCCTATAGGGGTCAATGGGGGGTCCCGTAGGGGTGCTGGGGGATCCCTATAGGGGTCAATGGGGGGTCCCGTAGGGGTGCTGGGGGATCCCTATAGGGGTCAATGGGCGGGGTCCCGTAGGGGTGCTGGGGGATCCCTATAGGGGTCAATGGGGGGGGTCCCATAGGGGTGCTGGGGGATCCCTATAGGGGTCAATGGGGGGGTCCCATAGGGGTGCTGGGGGATCCCTATAGGGGTCAATGGGGGTCCCATAGGGGTGCTGGGGGATTCCTATAGGGGTCAATGGGGGGGGTCCCATAGGGGTGCTGGGGGATCCCTATAGGGGTCAATGGGGGGGGTCCCATAGGGGTGCTGGGGGATCCCTATAGGGGTCAATGGGGGGGGTCCCATAGGGGTGCTGGGGGATCCCTATAGGGGTCAATGGGGGGGGTCCCATAGGGGTGCTGGGGGATCCCTATAGGGGTCAATGGGGGGGGTCCCATAGGGGTGCTGGGGGATCCCTATAGGGGTCAATGGGGGGGTCCCATAGGGGTGCTGGGGCATCCCTATAGGGGTCAATGGGGGGGGTCCCATAGGGGTGCTGGGGGATCCCTATAGGGGTCAATGGGCGGGGTCCCATAGGGGTGCTGGGAGATCCCTATAGGGGTCAATGGGGGTCCCATAGGGGTGCTGGGGGATCCCTATAGGGGTCAATGGGGGGGGTCCCATAGGGGTGCTGGGGGATCCCTATAGGGGTCAATGGGGGGGGTCCCATAGGGGTGCTGGGGGATCCCTATAGGGGTCAATGGGCGGGGTCGCATAGGGGTGCTGGGGGATCCCTATAGGGGTCAATGGGGGGGGTCCCATAGGGGTGCTGGGGGATCCCTATAGGGGTCAATGGGGGGGGTCCCATAGGGGTGCTGGGGGATCCCTATAGGGGTCAATGGGGGGGGGTCCCATAGGGGTGCTGGGGGATTGCTGGGGGATCCCTATAGGGGTCAATGGGGGGGGCCCCATAGGGGTGCTGGGGGATCCCTATAGGGGTCAATGGGGGGGGTCCCATAGGGGTGCTGGGGCATCCCTATAGGGGTCAATGGGGGGGGTCCCATAGGGGTGCTGGGGGATCCCTATAGGGGTCAATGGGGGGGGTCCCATAGGGGTGCTGGGGGATCCCTATAGGGGTCAATGGGGGGGTCCCATAGGGGTGCTGGGGGATCCCTATAGGGGTCAATGGGGGGGGCCCCATAGGGGTGCTGGGGGATCCCTATAGGGTCAATGGGGGGGTCCCATAGGGGTGCTGGGAATCCCTATAGGGGTCAATGGGGGGTCCCCTTAGGGGTGCTGGGGGATCCCTATAGGGGTCAATGGGGGGGGTCCCATAGGGGTGCTGGGGAATCCCTATAGGGGTCAATGGGGGTCCCATAGGGGTGCTGGGGATCCCTATAGGGTCAATGGGGTCCCATAGGGTGCTGGGGGATCCTATAGGGGTCAATGGGGGGGGTCCCATAGGGGTGCTGGGGGATCCCTATAGGGTCAATGGGGGGGGTCCCATAGGGGTGCTGGGGAATCCCTATAGGGGTCAATGGGGGTCCTTAGGGGTGCTGGGGGATCCCTATAGGGGTCAATGGGGGGTCCCATAAAGGTGCTGGGGGGAATCCCTATAGGGGTCAATGGGGGGGGGTCCCATAGGGGTGCTGGGGGATTCCTATAGGGTCAATGGGGGGGTCCCATAGGGGTGCTGGGGAATCCCTATAGGGGTCAATGGGGGGGTCCCATAGGGGTGCTGGGGGATCCCTATAGGGGTCAATGGGGGGGGTCCCATAGGGGTGCTGGGGGATCCCTATAGGGGTCAATGGGGGGGGGTCCCATAGGGGTGCTGGGGGATCCCTATAGGGGTCAATGGGGGGGGTCCCATAGGGGTGCTGGGGGATCCCTATAGGGGTCAATGGGGGTCCCCGTCCCGCTGTCGCTCAGAGCCGCCGCTGAGGGGCGCTGTTGCGCGGCTGCGCTCGGGGCACGGGCACCTCCTGCAGATGGCGCCCGACGGGCGGCTGGAGGGCACGCGCGAGGAGGCGGGGCCAGGCAGTGAGCGAGGGGGCGGGGCCTCGGAGGGGGGGGCGGGGCCTCGGGGGACCGGGGGGGGGCGGGGCTTGAGCGGTGGGGGAGGGAGGGCACTGGGGGGGGCCATTGGGGTGAATAGGGTCACTGGGGGGGGTATTGGGGGGCATTGGGGGTATTGGGGGCCATTGGGGTGAATTAGGGTCACTGGGGGGGGTATTGGGGGCATTGGGGGGTATTGGGGGCCATTGGGGTGAATTAGGGGTCACTGGGGGGGGTATTGGGGGGCATTGGGGGGTATTGGGGGTCATTGGGGTGAATTAGGAGGGTCACTGGGGGGGTATTGGGGGGCATTGGGGGGTATTGGGGGTCATTGGGGTGAATTAGGGTCACTGGGGGGGGTATTGGGGGGTATTGGGGGGCATTGGGGTGAATTAGGGTCACTGGGGGGGGTATTGGGGGGGCATTGGGGGGCATTGGGGGCCATTGGGGTGAATTAGGGTCACTGGGGGGGGTATTGGGGGGCATTGGGGGGTATTGGGGGTCATTGGGGTGAATTAGGGTCACTGGGGGGGGTATTGGGGGGTATTGGGGGGCATTGGGGTGAATTAGGGTCACTGGGGGGGTATTGGGGGGCATTGGGGGGTATTGGGGGGCCATTGGGGTGAATTAGGGTCACTGGGGGGGGTATTGGGGGGCATTGGGTGGTATTGGGGGCCATTGGGGTGAATTAGGGTCACTGGGTGGGGGTATTGGGGGCATTGGGGGGTATTGGGGGCCATTGGGGTGAATTAGGGTCACTGGGGGGGGGTATTGGGGGGCATTGGGGTGAATTAGGGTCACTGGGGGGGGTATTGGGGGGTATTGGGGGGTCATTGGGGTGAATTAGGGTCACTGGGGGGGGGTATTGGGGGGCATTGGGGGGTATTGGGGGCCATTGGGGTGAATTAGGGTCACTGGGGGGGAGGGGTATTGGGGGCCATTGGGGTGAATTAGGGTCACTGGGGGGGGTATTGGGGGGTATTGGGGGCCATTGGGGGGTGAATTAGGGTCACTGGGGGGGTATTGGGGGGTATTGGGGGGTATTGGGGGGCATTGGGGTGAATTAGGGTCACTGGGGGGGGTATTGGGGGGCATTGGGGGGGTATTGGGGGCCATTGGGGTGAATTAGGCTCACTGGGGGGTGTATTGGGGGGCATTGGGGGTCATTGGGGTGAATTAGGGTCACTGGGGGGGTATTGGGGGGCATTGGGGTGAATTAGGGTCACTGGGGGGGGTATTGGGGGCATTGGGGGGTTATTGGGGGTCATTGGGGTGAATTAGGGTCACTGGGGGGTATTGGGGGGTATTGGGGGGTATTGGGGGCCATTGGGGTGAATTAGGGTCACTGGGGGGGTATTGGGGGGTATTGGGGGGTATTGGGGGCCATTGGGGTGAATTAGGGGTCACTGGGGGGGGTATTGGGGGGCATTGGGGGGTATTGGGGCCATTGGGGTGAATTAGGGTCACTGGGGGGTGGGTGCATGGGGTGCACTGGGGGGGTATTGGGCCATTGGGGTCCATTGGGGTGCACTGGGCGGGGTATTGGGGCCATTGGGGGTCCCTGGGGTGCACTGGGGGGGTATTGGGGCCATTGGGGTCCATTGGGGGGCACTGGGGGGGTATTGGGGCCATTGGGTCCATTGGGGTGCACTGGGGGGGGTATTGGGGCCATTGGGGTCCATTGGGGTGCACTGGGGTGGGTATTGGGGCCATTGGGGTCCATTGGGGGTGCACAGGGGGGTATTGGGGCCATTGGGGTCCATTGGGGTGCAGTGGGTGGGTATTGGGGCCATTGGGGTCCATTGGGGGTGCACTGGGGGGTATTGGGGCCATTGGAGGTCCCATTGGGGTGCACAGGGTGGGTATTGGGGCCATTGGGGTCCATTGGGGTGCACTGGGGGGGTATTGGGGCCATTGGGGTCCATTGGGGTGCACAGGGGGGGTATTGGGGCCATTGGCATTGGGGGTGCACTGGGGGGGTATTGGGGCCATTGGGGGTCCCTGGGGGGCACTGGGTGGGTATTGGGGCCATTGGGGGTCCCTGGGGTGCACTGGGGGGGTATTGGGGCCATTGGGGTCCATTGGGGTGCACTGGGGGGGTATTGGGGCCATTGGGGTGCACTGGGGGGGTATTGGGGCCATTGGGGTCCATTGGGGTGCACTGGGGGGGTATTGGGGCCATTGGGGTGCACTGGGGGGGTATTGGGGCCATTGGGGTCCATTGGGGTGCACTGGGGGGGTATTGGGGCCATTGGGGTCCATTGGGGTGCACTGGGGGGGTATTGGGGCCATTGGGGTCCATTGGGGTGCACTGGGGGGGTATTGGGGCCATTGGGGTCCATTGGGGTGCACTGGGGGGCACTTGTGGGTCAGCCCCACACCGTCCCCGTCCCCCCCCCCCAGCGCTGTTCAACCTGATCCCCGTGGGGCTCCGCGTCGTCGCCATCCAGGGCGCCCGCGCCGGGCGCTACGTGGCCATGAACGGGGCCGGGCTGGTCTACAGCTCCGTGAGTGCGACCCATAACCCCCATTGAGACCCATAACCCCCATTGAGACCCATAACCCCCCCTTTGGGACCCATAACCCCCATTGGGACCCATAACCCCCATTGAGACCCATAACCCCCTTTGGGACCCATAACCCCCATTGAGACCCATAACCCCCATTGGGACCCATAACCCCCATTGAGACCCATAACCCCCATTGGGACCCATAACCCCCATTGGGACCCATAACCCCCATTGAGACCCATAACCCCCATTGGGACCCATAACCCCCATTGAGACCCATAACCCCCATTGGGACCCATAACCCCCATTGGGACCCATAACCCCCATTGAGACCCATAACCCCCCTTTGGGACCCATAACCCCCATTGAGACCCATAACCCCCCTTTGGGACCCATAACCCCCATTGAGACCCATAACCCCCATTGGGACCCATAACCCCCATTGGGACCCATAACCCCCTTTGGGACCCATAACCCCCATTGGGACCCATAACCCCCTTTGGGACCCATAACCCCCATTGGGACCCATAACCCCCATTGGGACCCATAACCCCCCCTTTGGGACCCATAACCCCCATTGGGACCCATAACCCCCATTGGGACCCATAACCCCCATTGGGACCCATAACCCCCTTTGGCACCCATAACCCCCATTGGGACCCATAACCCCCATTGGGACCCATAACCCCCCTTTGGCACCCATAACCCCCCCTTTGGCACCCATAACCCCCCCTTTGGGACCCATAACCCCCCCTTTGGCACCCATAACCCCCCCTTTGGGACCCATAACCCCCCCTTTGGCACCCATAACCCCCCCTTTGGCACCCATAACCCCCTTTGGCACCCATAACCCCCCTTTGGCACCCATAACCCCCTTTGGCACCCATAACCCCCCTTTGGGACCCATAACCCCCCTTTGGCACCCATAACCCCCCCTTTGGCACCCATAACCCCCCCTTTGGGACCCATAACCCCCCTTTGGCACCCATAACCCCCCCTTTGGGACCCATAACCCCCCTTTGGCACCCATAACCCCCCTTTGGCACCCATAACCCCCCCTTTGGGGCCCATAACCCCCCCTTTGGGACCCATAACCCCCTTTGGCACCCATAACCCCCCCTTTGGGACCCATAACCCCCATTGAGACCCATAACCCCCCCTTTGTGCCCCCCCCGCCCCATGGGCTCGGTGTGGGTCTGCCCCCCAAGTGTGGGTCGCGCAGGTTCACTTCACGGCCGAGTGCCGCTTCAAGGAGGGGGTGTTCGAGAGCTACCACGTGCTCTACGCCTCGGCCCTCTACCGGCAGCGCCGCTCCGGGCGCGCCTGGTACCTGGGGCTCGACCGGCACGGGCGGCCCATGGCGGGGCCGCGGGTGCGCAAGGACAAGGCGGCGGCGCACTTCCTGCCGCAGCTGCTGGAGGGTGCGGAGGGGAGGGGATGGGAGGGGATGGGGATGGGGATGGGGATGGGGATGGGATGGGGATGGGGATGGGGATGGGATGGGGATGGGATGGGGATGGGGATGGGGATGGGATGGGGATGGGATGGGGATGGGGATGGGATGGGGATGGGGATGGGGATGGGGATGGGATGGGGATGGGATGGGATGGGGATGGGATGGGGATGGGGATGGGATGGGGATGGGATGGGATGGGGATGGGGATGGGATGGGGATGGGGATGGGATGGGGATGGGGATGGGGATGGGGATGGGGATGGGGATGGGGATGGGGATGGGATGGGGATGGGGATGGGATGGGATGGGGATGGGGATGGGATGGGGATGGGGATGGGATGGGGATGGGGATGGGGATGGGGATGGGGATGGGATGGGGATGGGATGGGGATGGGGATGAGATGGGGATGGGATGGGGATGGGATGGGATGGGGATGGGGATGAGATGGGGATGGGATGGGGATGGGATGGGGATGGGGATGAGATGGGGATGGGGATGGGATGGGGATGGGGATGGGGATGGGGATGGGGATGGGATGGGGATGGGATGGGGATGGGGATGAGATGGGGATGGGATGGGGATGGGATGGGATGGGGATGGGGATGGGGATGGGGATGGGGATGGGGATGGGATGGGGATGGGGATGAGATGGGGATGGGATGGGGATGGGATGGGATGGGGATGGGGATGGGGATGGGGATGGGGATGGGGATGGGATGGGGATGGGATGGGGATGGGAATGGGGATGGGGATGGGGATGGGGATGGGGATGGGGATGGGATGGGGATGGGGATGGGAGGGGATGGGGATGGGGATGGGGATGGGGATGGGGATGGGATGGGGATGGGGATGGGGATGGGGATGGGGATGGGATGGGGATGGGGATGGGATGGGGATGGGATGGGGAGGGGATGGGAGGGGATGGGAGGGGATGGGGATGGGATGGGGATGGGGATGGGGATGGGGATGGGGATGGGATGGGGATGGGATGGGGATGGGATGGGAGGGGATGGGAGGGGATGGGGATGGGATGGGGATGGGGATGGGGATGGGGATGGGATGGGGATGGGATGGGGATGGGATGGGGATGGGGATGGGGATGGGATGGGGATGGGATGGGGATGGGGATGGGGATGGGGATGGGATGGGGATGGGATGGGGATGGGATGGGGATGGGGATGGGGATGGGATGGGGATGGGGATGGGATGGGGATGGGATGGGGATGGGGATGGGGATGGGATGGGGATGGGGATGGGGATGGGATGGGGATGGGGATGGGGATGGGATGGGGATGGGATGGGGATGGGGATGGGGATGGGGATGGGGATGGGGATGGGAGGGGATGGGGATGGGGATGGGGATGGGATGGGGATGGGGATGGGGATGGGGATGGGGATGGGATGGGGATGGGATGGGGATGGGGATGGGATGGGGATGGGATGGGGATGGGGATAGGGATGGGGATGGGAGGGGATGGGGATGGGGATGGGGATGGGGATGGGATGGGGATGGGATGGGGATGGGGATGGGATGGGGATGGGATGGGGATGGGGATGGGGATGGGGATGGGATGGGGATGGGGATGGGGATGGGGATGGGGATGGGGATGGGATGGGGATGGGGATGGGGATGGGGATGGGGATGGGATGGGGATGGGATGGGGATGGGGATGGGATGGGGATGGGATGGGGATGGGGATGGGGATGGGGATGGGATGGGGATGGGGATGGGATGGGAGGGGATGGGGATGGGATGGGAGGGGATGGGGATGGGGATGGGATGGGGATGGGGATGGGGATGGGAGGGGATGGGGATGGGGATGGGGATGGGATGGGGATGGGGATGGGGATGGGGATGGGGATGGGGATGGGAGGGGATGGGGATGGGATGGGAGGGGATGGGATGGGGATGGGATGGGATGGGGATGGGGATGGGAGGGGATGGGGATGGGGATGGGGATGGGATGGGGATGGGGATGGGATGGGGATGGGGATGGGATGGGGATAGGATGGGGATGGGATGGGGATGGGGATGGGGATGGGATGGGGATGGGATGGGGATGGGATGGGGATGGGATGGGGATGGGGATGGGATGGGGATGGGATGGGGATGGGATGGGGATGGGATGGGGATGGGATGGGGATGGGGATGGGGATGGGATGGGGATGGGGATGGGATGGGGATGGGGATGGGGATGGGGATGGGGATGGGGATGGGATGGGGATGGGATGGGATGGGGATGGGATGGGGATGGGGATGGGGATGGGTTATGGGGCAGGGCTATGGGGCAGGGTTATGGGGCAGGGCTATGAGGCAGGGTTATGGGGCTGGGCTATGGGGCAGGGCTATGGGGCAGGGCTATGGGGCAGGGTTATGGGGCTGGGCTATGGGGCAGGGCTATGGGGCAGGGCTATGGGGCAGGGTTATGGGGCAGGGCTATGGGGCAGGGCTATGGGGCAGGGTTATGGGGCTGGGCTATGGGGCAGGGTTATGGGGCTGGGCTATGGGGCAGGGCTATGGGGCAGGGCTATGGGGCAGGGTTATGGGGCTGGGCTATGGGGCAGGGTTATGGGGCAGGGCTATGGGGCAGGGTTATGGGGCTGGGCTATGGGGCAGGGCTATGGGGCAGGGTTATGGGGCTGGGCTATGGGGCAGGGCTATGGGGCAGGGCTATGGGGCAGGGTTATGGGGCTGGGCTATGGGGCAGGGCTATGGGGCAGCGCTATGGGGCAGGGCTATGGGGCAGGGCTATGGGGCAGGGCTATGGGGCAGGGCTATGGGGCAGGGCCCTCACCCGAGCCCCCCCCCAGTGGCTCTGTACCGGGAACCCTCCCTGCACGAGGTGGAGGAGCCCCCGGGGACCCCCCCCGAGGCCTCGAAGCCACCCTGTGACCTCTGACCTCCATCACGTGACCTCTGACCTCCATCACGTGACCTCTGACCTCCATCACGTGACCTCTGAGCCCCAAACTGTGACCTCTGAGCCGTCCCATGACCTCTGACCCCATCTGCGACCTCCGACCCCGAACTGTGACCTCTGAGCCCACCAGTGACCTCTGACCCCCATCTACGACCTCTGACCCCCACTGTGACCTCTGACCCCGTCTGTGACCTCTCTGCACTGATCCCCCCCCCCCCCCCCATGGGGCACGTGGGGACCCGAGCCCCCCCCGCGCGCCCCGCAGGCCCCGCCCCCTCCCCTTGGCCACGCCCCCTCCCCTTGGCCACGCCCCCGTGACCTTTTCTATGACCCCGACACTGTGCAGGCCCCGCCCCCCAGCGCACTGAGAGCAATAAAAGCCCCGCCCCCTCCGCGCCGGGCCACGCCCCCTCCCCCCCCGCATGATTGGTCAGCTCCTTCCGGCCACGCCCCCTCGCGAGGCTGCGGCCACGCCCCCCCCCCAATAAACCAGTTTGTACCGGATGGGGGGGCGGTTGTGGGGCTCAATGGGGCAGTTATGGGTCACAATGGGGCAGTTATGGGTCACAATGGTCAGTTATGGGTCACAATGGGGCAGTTATGGGTCACAATGGGCAGTTATGGGTCTCTGTGGGTAGTTGTGGGTCTCAGTGGGGCAGTTACGGGTCACAATCGTGCAGTTATGGGTCACAATGGGGCAGTTATGGGGCTCAATGGGGCAGTTATGGGTCACAATCGTGCAGTTATGGGTCACAATGGGCAGTTATGGGTCACAATGGGGCAGTTATGGGTCACAATGGGCAGTTATGGGTCACAATGGGGCAGTTATGGTGCTCAGTGGGGCAGTTATGGGTCACAATGGGGCAGTTATGGGTCACAATGGGCAGTTATGGGGCTCAGTGGGTCAGTTATGGGTCACAATGGGGCAGTTATGGGTCACAATGGGGCAGTTATGGGTCACAATGGGCAGTTATGCGTCACAATGGGGCAGTTATGGTTCACAATGGGGCAGTTATGGGTCACAATGGTCAGTTATGGGTCACAATGGGGCAGTTATGGGTCTCAGTGGGGAGTTATGGGCCACAATGGTCAGTTATGGGTCACAATGGGGCAGTTATGGGTCACAATGGGGCAGTTATGGGTCACAATGGGCAGTTATGGGTCACAATGGGGCAGTTATGGCTCTCAGTGGGGCAGTTATGGGCCACAATGGTCAGTTATGGGTCACAATGGGGCAGTTATGGGTCACAATGGTCAGTTATGGGTCACAATGGGGCAGTTATGGGTCACAATGGGCAGTTATGGGTCTCTGTGGGTAGTTGTGGGTCTCAGTGGGGCAGTTACGGGTCACAATCGTGCAGTTATGGGTCACAATGGGCAGTTATGGGTCACAATGGGGCAGTTATGGGTCACAATTGGCAGTTATGGGTCACAATGGGGCAGTTATGGGTCACAATGGGCAGTTATGGGTCACAATGGGGCAGTTATGGGTCACAATGGGCACTTATGGGTCACAATGGGGCAGTTATGGGTCACAATGGGCAGTTATGGGTCACAATGGGGCCTGGGGGGGGCAGGGCTGGACCATTCCAAGTCACGTGGGGGGGATGTCCCTTCCCCTCCCCCACATCCGGAGCAGGTGGTGTCGCCCCTCCCCCCCTCAGCTGTTCCCCCCCCCCCGGTTCCCCTCCCCCCACTCCCGGCCATGGCGCCCAACGGAGCCCCCGGAGCCTTCGGCCTCCTCCTGCTCCTGCTCAGCCCCGGTACCGACCCCATAGACCCCATAGAGCCCCCATAGACCCCATAGACCCCATAGAGCCCCATAGACCCCATAGAGCCCCATAGACCCCATAGACCCCATAGAGCCCCATAGACCCCATAGAGCCCCATAGAGCCCATAGACCCCATAGAGCCCCATAGACCCCATAGACCCCATAGAGCCCCATAGAGCCCCATAGAGCCCCATAGAGCCCCATAGACCCCATAGACCCCATAGAGCCCATAGAGCCCCATAGAGCCCCATAGAGCCCATAGAGCCCCATAGAGCCCCATAGAGCCCCATAGACCCCATAGAGCCCCATAGAGCCCCATAGACCCCATAGAGCCCCATAGAGCCCCATAGAGCCCATAGAGCCCATAGAGCCCCATAGAGCCCCATAGAGCCCCATAGACCCCATAGATCCCATAGAGTCCCATAGACCCCATAGATCCCATAGAGCCCCATAGACCCCATAGAGCCCATAGAGCCCCATAGAGCCCCATAGAGCCCCATAGAGCCCCATAGACCCCATAGAGCCCATAGAGCCCCATAGAGCCCCATAGAGCCCCATAGAGCCCCATAGAGCCCCATAGACCCCATAGAGCCCCCATAGAGCCCCATAGACCCCATAGACCCCATAGAGCCCCATAGAGCCCCCATAGAGCCCCATAGAGCCCCATAGAGCCCCATAGAGCCCCCATAGAGCCCCATAGAGCCCCATAGAGCCCCATAGAC
This sequence comes from Psittacula echo, assembly GCF_963264785.1. NCBI lineage: Eukaryota > Metazoa > Chordata > Aves > Psittaciformes > Psittacidae > Psittacula > Psittacula echo. Next base: position 125,091 of record NC_137767.1, read on the forward strand.
CCCATAGAGCCCCCATAGAGCCCCATAGACCCCATAGAGCCCCATAGAGCCCCATAGAGCCCCATAGAGCCCATAGAGCCCCATAGAGCCCCATAGAGCCCCATAGAGCCCCATAGAGCCCATAGAGCCCCATAGAGCCCCATAGACCCCATAGAGCCCCATAGAGCCCCATAGAGCCCCATAGAGCCCCATAGAGCCCCATAGACCCCATAGAGCCCCATAGAGCCCCATAGAGCCCATAGAGCCCATAGAGCCCCATAGAGCCCCATAGAGCCCCATAGACCCCATAGATCCCATAGAGTCCCATAGACCCCATAGATCCCATAGAGCCCCATAGACCCCATAGAGCCCATAGAGCCCCATAGAGCCCCATAGAGCCCCATAGAGCCCCATAGACCCCATAGAGCCCATAGAGCCCCATAGAGCCCCATAGAGCCCCATAGAGCCCCATAGACCCCATAGAGCCCCCATAGAGCCCCATAGACCCCATAGAGCCCATAGAGCCCCATAGAGCCCCCATAGAGCCCCATAGAGCCCCATAGAGCCCCATAGAGCCCCCATAGAGCCCCATAGAGCCCCATAGACCCCCCATAGAGCCCCATAGACCCCATAGAGCCCCATAGAGCCCCATAGAGCCCCATAGAGCCCATAGAGCCCCATAGAGCCCCATAGAGCCCCATAGAGCCCATAGACCCCATAGAGCCCCATAGAGCCCCATAGACCCCATAGACCCCATAGAGACCCCATAGAGCCCCATAGAGCCCCATAGACCCCATAGAGCCCCATAGAGCCCCATAGAGCCCCATAGAGCCCATAGACCCCACAGAGCCCCATAGAGCCCCATAGACCCCATAGACCCCATAGAGCCCCATAGAGCCCCATAGAGCCCATAGACCCCATAGAGCCCCCATAGAGCCCCATAGAGCCCCATAGAGCCCCATAGACCCCATAGAGCCCCATAGAGCCCCATAGAGCCCCATAGACCCCATAGATCCCATAGAGCCCCATAGAGCCCATAGATCCCATAGAGCCCCATAGACCCCATAGAGCCCATAGAGCCCCATAGAGCCCCATAGAGCCCCATAGAGCCCCATAGACCCCATAGAGCCCCATAGAGCCCCATAGACCCCATAGAGCCCCATAGAGCCCATAGAGCCCCATAGAGCCCCATAGAGCCCCATAGACCCCATAGAGCCCCATAGACCCCATAGAGACCTCATAGAGCCCCATAGAGCCCCATAGAGACCCCATTCCCCCCATCACCCCCATTGCCCCCATTCCCCCCCAGTGTCTCCGTGTGCCGGGGCAGACACGGGGTCTCCCGCCCCGCCGGGGCAGGGGCTGCTGCGGGCGCTGCTGGCTCGGTACCACCGCGGGGTGAGACCCGCGCCCGCTGGGGGGCGCCCGACTGTGACCGTGGGGCTGGAGCTGGCGCAGCTCATCAGCCTGGTGCGGGGGCTATGGGGCTATGGGGGCTATGGGGGCTATGGGGGCTATGGGGGCTATGGGGGCTATGGGGCTATGGGGGCTATGGGGGCTATGGGGGCTATGGGGGCTATGGGACTATGGGGGGCTATGGGGCTATGGGGGCTATGGGGCTATGGGGGCTATGGGGCTATGGGGGCTATGGGGGCTATGGGGGCTATGGGGGCTATGGGACTATGGGGGGCTATGGGGGCTATGGGGGCTATGGGGGCTATGGGGCCTATGGGGCTATGGGGGCTATGGGGCTATGGGGGCTATGGGGGGTATGGGGGCTATGGGGCTATGGGGGCTATGGGGGCTATGGGGGCTATGGGGCTATGGGGGCTATGGGGGGTATGGGGGCTATGGGGCTATGGGGGCTATGGGGCTATGGGGGCTATGGGGGCTATGGGGGGTATGGGGGCTATGGGGCTATGGGGGCTATGGGGGCTATGGGGCTATGGGGGCTATGGGGCAATGGGGCTATGGGGGCTATGGGGGCTATGGGGGCTATGGGGCTATGGGGGCTATGGGGGCTATGGGGCTATGGGGGCTATGGGGGCTATGGGGCCTATGGGGCTATGGGGGCTATGGGGGCTATGGGGGCTATGGGGCTATGGGGCTATGGGGCTATGGGGGCTATGGGGCTATGGGGCTATGGGGCTATGGGGGCTATGGGGGCTATGGGGGCTATGGGGGCTATGGGGCTATGGGGGCTATGGGGGCTATGGGGCTATGGGGGCTATGGGGGCTATGGGGGCTATGGGGCTATGGGGGCTATGGGGGCTATGGGGGCTATGGGGGCTATGGGGGCTATGGGGCTATGGGGCTATGGGGGCTATGGGGGCTATGGGGCTATGGGGCTATGGGGGCTATGGGGGCTATGGGGCTATGGGGCTATGGGGCTATGGGGGCTATGGGGGCTATGAGTGTAATGGGAGTGATGGGGGTAATGGGGGTAATGGAGGCAACGGGGACAATAGGGGTGATGGGGGCAATGGGGGTGGCACAGGGGCTATGGGGGTTATGGGGGGTCCCCAATGGAGGGGTCCCCCCATCTGTGCCCCCCCCAGGATGAGAAGCACGAGGAGCTGACCACCAGGGTCTTCCTCGACCTGGTAATGGGGGGGCCATGGGGGGGTCCCATAGGGTCCTTGGGGGTACTCTAGGGGTGCATGGGGGGGTCCCACAGGGGTGCATTGGGGGTCCCATAGGGTTCCCATAGGGGTGCATTGGGGGGTCCCATAGGGGTGCATTGGGGGGTCCCATAGGGTTCCCATAGGGGTGCATTGGGGGTCCCATAGGGTTCCCATAGGTTTCCCATAGGGGTGCATTGAGGGTCCCATAGGGTTCCCATAGGGGTGCATTGGGGGTCCCATAGGGGTGCATTGGGGGTCCCATAGGGTTCCCATAGGGTTCCCATAGGGGTGCATTGGGGGTCCCGTAGGGTTCCCATAGGGGTGCATTGGAGGTCCCATAGGGTTCCCATAGGGGTGCATTGGGGGTCCCATAGGGTTCCCATAGGGGTGCATAAGGGGTCCCATAGGGTTCCCATAGGGGTGCATTGGGGGTCCCATAGGGTTCCCATAGGGTTCCCATAGGGGTGCATTGGGGGTCCCATAGGGTTCCCATAGGGGTGCATTGGGGGTCCCGTAGGGTTCCCATAGGGGTGCATTGGGGGGTCCCATAGGGTTCCCATAGGGTTCCCATAGGGGTGCATTGGGGGTCCCATAGGGTTCCCATAGGGGTGCATAAGGGGTCCCATAGGGTTCCCATAGGGGTGCATTGGGGGTCTCATAGGGTTCCCATAGGGTTCCCATAGGGGTGCATTGGGGGTCCCATAGGGTTCCCATAGGGGTGCATTGGGGGGTCCCATAGGGTTCCCATAGGGGTGCATTGGGGGGTCCCATAGGGTTCCCATAGGGTTCCCATAGGGGTGCATTGGGGGTCCCATAGGGTTCCCATAGGGGTGCATTGGGGGTCCCGTAGGGTTCCCATGGGGGTGCATTGGGGGGTCCCATAGGGTTCCCATAGGGGTGCATTGGGGGTCCCATAGGGGTGCATTGGGGGGTCCCGTAGGGTTCCCATAGGGGTGCATTGGGGGTCCCATAGGGTTCCCATAGGGGTGCATTGGGGGGTCCCGTAGGGTTCCCATAGGGGTGCATTGGGGGTCCCATAGGGGTGCATTGGGGGTCCCATAGGGTTCCCATAGGGGTGCATTGGGGGTCCCATAGGGTTCCCATAGGGGTGCATTGGGGGTCCCATAGGGGTGCATTGGGGGTCCCATAGGGTTCCCATAGGGGTGCATTGGGGGTCCCATAGGGGTGCATTGGGGGTCCCATAGGGTTCCCATAGGGGTGCATTGGGGGTCCCATAGGGGTGCATTGGGGGTCCCATAGGGTTCCCATAGGGGTGCATTGGGGGTCCCATGGGGGTGCATTGGGGGGTCCCATAGGGTTCCCATGGGGGTGCATTGGGGGTCCCATAGGGGTGCATTGGGGGTCCCATAGGGTTCCCATAGGGGTGCATTGGGGGTCCCATAGGGGTGCATTGGGGGTCCCATAGGGTTCCCATAGGGGTGCATTGGGGGTCCCATAGGGGTGCATTGGGGGTCCCATAGGGTTCCCATAGGGGTGCATTGGGGGTCCCATAGGGGTGCATTGGGGGTCCCATAGGGTTCCCATAGGGGTGCATTGGGGGTCCCATAGGGGTGCATTGGGGGTCCCATAGGGTTCCCATAGGGGTGCATTGGGGGTCCCATAGGGGTGCATTGGGGGTCCCATAGGGTTCCCATAGGGGTGCATTGGGGGTCCCATAGGGGTGCATTGGGGGTCCCATAGGGTTCCCATAGGGGTGCATTGGAGGTCCCATAGGGTTCCCATAGGGGTGCATTGGGGGTCCCATGGGGGTGCATTGGGGGTCCCATAGGGTTCCCATAGGGGTGCATTGGGGGTCCCGTAGCGGTGCCTGGGGGGTCGCTGCCCCCCTGACGCCCCCCCCAGCGCTGGCGGGACCCCCGCCTGCAGTGGGAGCCGCGGCTCCATGGGGGGCTGCGCCTGCTGCGGGTCCCGGCGGAGCTGCTCTGGCTGCCGGATGTGGGGCTGGACAACAAGTACGGGGGGGCGATGGGGGGCTATGGGGCTATGGGGGGCTATGGGGGGCTATGGGGCGATGGGGGGCTATGGGGTGATGGGGGCTATGGGGGGCTATGGGGTGATGGGGGCTATGGGGGGCTATGGGGGCTATGGGGCTATGGGGGGCTATGGGGTGATGGGGGCTATGGGGGGCTATGGGGTGATGGGGGCTATGGGGGGCTATGGGGGGCTATGGGGCTATGGGGGGCTATGGGGTGATGGGGGCTATGGGGGGCTATGGGGGGCTATGGGGCGATGGGGGGCTATGGGGTGATGGGGGCTATGGGGGGCTATGGGGTGATGGGGGCTATGGGGGGCTATGGGGGGCTATGGGGCTATGGGGGGCTATGGGGTGATGGGGGCTATGGGGGCTATGGGGCTATGGGGGCTATGGGGTGATGGGGGCTATGGGGGCTATGGGGGGCTATGGGGTGATGGGGGGCTATGGGGTGATGGGGCTATGGGGGGCTATGGGGCTATGGGGGCTATGGGGTGATGGGGGCTATGGGGGCTATGGGGGGCTATGGGGTGATGGGGGCTATGGGGTGATGGGAGCTATGGGGGGCTATGGGGGCTATGGGGCTATGGGGGGCTATGGGGTGATGGGGGCTATGGGGGGCTATGGGGCTATGGGGGCTATGGGGTGATGGGGGCTATGGGGGCTATGGGGGCTATGGGGTGATGGGGCTATGGGGGCTATGGGGCTATGGGGGCTATGGGGCTATGGGGGCTATGCTGCTATGGGGTGATGGGGGCTATGTGGGGGCTATGGGGGGCAATGGGGTGATGGGGGCTATGGGGCTATGGGGGGCTATGGGGGGCTATGGGGTGATGGGGGCTATGGGGCTATGGGGGGCTATGGGGGGCTATGGGGCAATGGGGGGCTATGGGGTGATGGGGCTATGGGGGGCTATGGGGCTATGGGGGCTATGGGGCTATGGGGGCTATGGGGCTATGGGGTGATGGGGGCTATGGGGGGCTATGGGGGGCAATGGGGTGATGGGGGCTATGGGGCTATGGGGGGCTATGGGGGGCTATGGGGTGATGGGGGCTATGGGGCTATGGGGGGCTATGGGGGGCTATGGGGCAATGGGGGGCTATGGGGTGATGGGGCTATGGGGGGCTATGGGGTGATGGGGGCTATGGGGGGCTATGGGGTGATGAGGGCTATGGGGGGCTATGGGGGGCAATGGGGCAATGGGGGGCTATGGGGTGATGGGAGCTATGGGGGGCTATGGGGCTATGGGGGGCTATGGGGTGATGGGGGCTATGGGGGGCTTTGGGGGGCAATGGGGTGATGTGGGCTATGGGGGGCTATGGGGCTATGGGGGTCTATGGGGTGATGTGGGCTATGGGGGGCTATGGGGCAATGGGGGTCTATGGGGTGATGGGGGCTATGGGGGGCTATGGGGCAATGGGGGGCTATGGGGCTATGGGGGCTATGGGGGGCTATGGGGCAATGGGGGGCAATGGGGGCTATGGGGCTATGGGGTGATGGGGGCTATGGGGGGCTATGGGGCAATGGGGGGCTATGGGGCTATGGGGGCTATGGGGGGCTATGGGGCAATGGGGGGCAATGGGGGCTATGGGGGTTCTTGGGAGTGCCCCATGGGAGTTATGGGAGGTCCTGAGGGGTCCTATAAGGGTAACGGGGGGTAATGGGAGGTTCCATAGGGGTTAATGGGGACCCATGGGTGTCAATGGGGTCCCTTGGGTGTCAATGGGGTTGCATGGGTGTCAATGGGGTCCCATGGGTGTCAATGGGTTCCCTTGGGTGTCAATGGGGTTCCATGGGTGTCAATGGGGTCCCTTGGGTGTCAATGGGTTCCATGGGTGTCAATGGGGTCCCTTGGGTGTCAATGGGGTTCCATGGGTGTCAATGGGTCCCATGGGTGTCAATGGGTTCCATGGGTGTCAATGGGTCCCATGGGTGTCTATGGGTTCCCTTGGGTGTCAATGGGGTCCCATGGGTGTCAATGGGGTCCCTTGGGTGTCAATGGGTTCCCTTGGGTGTCAATGGGGTCCCATGGGTGTCAATGGGGTCCCTTGGGTGTCAATGGGTTCCATGGGTGTCAATGGGTCCCATGGGTGTCAATGGGTTCCATGGGTGTCAATGGGGTCCCATGGGTGTCAATGGGTTCCATGGGTGTCAATGGGGTCCCATGGGTGTCAATGGGTTCCATGGATGTCAATGGGTCCCATGGGTGTCTATGGGTTCCCTTGGGTGTCAATGGGGTCCCATGGGTGTCAATGGGTTCCCTTGGGTGTCAATGGGTCCCATGGGTATCAATGGGGTCCCATGGGTGTCAATGGGGTCCCTTGGGTGTCAATGGGTTCCATGGGTGTCAATGGGTCCCATGGGTGTCAATGGGGTCCCTTGGGTGTCAATGGGGTCCCTTGGGTGTCAATGGGTTCCATGGGTGTCAATGGGGTCCCTTGGGTGTCAATGGGTTCCATGGGTGTCAATGGGTCCCATGGGTGTCAATGGGGTTCCATGGGTGTCAATGGGTCCCATGGGTGTCAATGGGTTCCATTGGGTGTCAATGGGTTCCCTTGGGTGTCAATGGGGTCCCATGGGTGTCAATGGGTCCCATGGGTGTCAATGGGTCCCATGGGTCCCCAGCAATGATGGGGAGTTCGGGGTGTCCCTGGACGTCCGCGCCGTCGTCACCCCCGATGGCTCCGTGCACTGGCGCCCCCCGGCGGTGTTCCGCAGCCACTGCCCCATCAGGGTGAGAGGCTATGGGGGCTATGGGGGCTATGGGGGGCTATGGGGGCTATGGGGGGCTATGGGGCTATGGGGGCTATGGGGGGCTATGGGCTATGGGGGGCTATGGGGCTATGGGGCTATGGGGGCTATGGGGGGCTATGGGGGCTATGGGGGCTATGGGGGGCTATGGGGCTATGGGGGGCTATGGGGCTATGGGGCTATGGGGCTATGGGGCTATGGGGCTATGGGGGCTATGGGGCTATGGGGGCTATGGGGGCTATGGGGGCTATGGGGGCTATGGGGCTATGGGGCTATGGGGGCTATGGGGCTATGGGGGCTATGGGGGCTATGGGGGCTATGGGGGCTATGGGGCTATGGGGGCTATGGGGGCTATGGGGCTATGGGGGGCTATGGGGCTATGGGGCTATGGGGGCTATGGGGGCTATGGGGCTATGGGGGGCTATGGGGGGCTATGGGGGCTATGGGGGCTATGGGGCTATGGGGGCTATGGGGGCTATGGGGGCTATGGGGCTATGGGGGGCATGGGGGCTATGGTGGGCTATGGGGGCTATGGGGCTATGGGGGCTATGGGGGCTATGGGGCTATGGGGGGCTATGGGGCTATGGGGGGCTATGGGGGGCTATGGGGGGCTATGGGGGCTATGGGGGGCTATGGGGGCTATGGGGGCTATGGGGGCTATAGGGGCTATAGGGGCTATAGGGGCTATGGGGGTCTATGGGGGGCTATGGGGCTATGGGGCTATGGGGGCTATGGGGCTATGGGGGCTATGGGGCTATGGGGGCTATGGGGCTATGGGGGCTATGGGGCTATGGGGGGCTATGGGGCTATGGGGGGCTATGGGGGGCTATGGGGGGCTATGGGGGCTATGGGGGCTATAGGGGCTATGGGGGCTATGGGGGCTATGGGGGCTATGGGGGCTATGGGGGCTATAGGGGCTATAGGGGCTATGGGGGTCTATGGGGGGCTATGGGGCTATGGGGGCTATGGGGGCTATGGGGCTATGGGGGCTATGGGGCTATGGGGGGCTATGGGGGCTATGGGGCTATGGGGGCTATGGGGGCTATGGGGCTATGGGGGGCTATGGGGCTATGGGGGCTATGGGGGCTATGGGGGCTATGGGGGCTATGGGGGGCTATGGGGCTATGGGGGCTATGGGGGCTATGGGGCTATGGGGGCTATGGGGGCTATTGGGGCTATGGGGGTTATGGGGCTATGGGGCTATGGGGGCTATGGGGGCTATGGGGGCTATGGGGCTATGGGGG
>NC_137767.1:133881-225558 GCF_963264785.1 Psittacula echo
GACCTCGAGGGCTGGGATAGCGCCTCCTGCTGGATCATCTTCACCCTATGCAGGTGAATGGGGGGGGGCTCCCCATTGACCCCCATTGACCCCCCCTTTATGACCCCATTGACCCCCCTTTATGACCCCATTGACCCCCCCTTTATATCCCGCATTGCTCCCCATTGACCCCCCCTTTATGTCCCCCATTGACCCCCCCTTTATGACCCCATTGACCCCCCCTTTATGTCCCCCATTGACCCCCCCTTTATGTCCCGCATTGCTCCCCATTGACCCCCCCTTTATGTCCCCCATTGACCCCCCTTTATGTCCCCCATTGACCCCCCCTTTATGACCCCATTGACCCCCCTTTATGTCCCCCATTGACCCCCCCTTTATGTCCCCCATTGACCCCCCCTTTATGTCCCGCATTGCTCCCCATTGACCCCCCCTTTATGTCCCCCATTGACCTCCCCTGTATGACCCCATTGACCCCCCCTTTATGTCCCGCATTGCTCCCCATTGACCCCCCCTTTATGTCCCCCATTGACCCCCCTTTATGTCACCATTGACCCCCCCTTTATGACCCCCATTGACCCCCCCTTTATATCCCGCATTGCTCCCCATTGACCTCCCCTTTATGTCTCCATAGAACCCCCTTTTATGACCCCCTTGACCCCCCCTTTATGTCACCATTGACCCCCCCTTTATGTCCCCCATTGCTCCCCATTGACCCCCCCTTTATGTCCCCCATTGCTCCCCATTGACCTCCCCTGTATGACCCCATTGACCCCCCCTTTATGTCCCGCATTGCTCCCCATTGACCCCCCCTTTATGTCCCCCATTGACCCCCCTTTATGTCACCATTGACCCCCCCTTTATGTCCCCCATTGCACCCCATTGACCCCAAGTTTGTGCCCCCCTTTAGCATCCCCCCCGCTGTCATGGAGCTGCTGCTGCTGATCTCAGTCTTGGGGGGCCGGAGGAGAGCGGCTTAAAAGGGGAGGGGGGGGTTTGGGGGGACCCCCCCTTGCCCCCTATGGGGGTCCCCGATCCCCCGACCCCCCCAAACCCCCCCCAACCCCCGTTTTCCCCCTCCCATTGAGGAGCCATTAAAGGATTTGGCGCGGAAAAGCCGCGTGTCACGTTGGAGTTTGGCGCGGAAACCGGGGGCGGGGGACACGCCCCTATGCAAATGAGGCCCGCGGGGCATCATGGGAGCGATTCCAACGTGGGGGACAAGGGGGTGTGGAGGGGGATGGGAAGGGGGGATAAAGGTGGGGGGGGGAGGGGGAGATGTGCGGGGGAGACATGGGAGTCACGTGGGGTGGGTTTGGGGGGGTCGCCGTGACGTCAGCGCCGGTGCCCCGGGGTCACCCCGGCCGGATGGGCGCCGCTATCTTTGATCGTCAGTGCGGTACATCCTGACCTGCCCCGCCCCTGCGCGGGCAGCACGTGATGAGCGCGGCGTGATGACGTGCGTGATTACGTCACCGCGCGGGCAAGGGGAGGCGTGTCCATGCGCAGCAACAACCCCCTTGTTCCGGTCACTCTGACTGCGCCTGCGCGGGGCGGGCGCGGATGGCCGCTAGGGGGCGGTACAGCACTCGGAGGCGCCAGCGGCCAATCAGCGCGCGAGGGTGCGGTGGGTTGTTGACGTGTCTCGCTTCTGATTGGCCGCTGCTTCGCTGCGGCTTCTTCTCCGCGCTCCCATTGGCTGCTTCTCAGCCCTGGCTCCGCCCCTGTCGCAGGCACCCGCAAAATGGGCAGCGCGTCCTTTCACGTGACCGCGCGCAGCAGCCAATCAGCGCCGGGGTCCATTCCCCAATCCTATTGGGTGGCGTGGGGGGGGGGGGGGGGCGCAGCTCCCATTGGGTGATGTTGGAGGGGTCCCCGCTCCTATTGGATGATACCGAGGGGGGTCCTGGGTCTCTGGGGTGACGACAGACACGTGCTGTGCCCCATAGGCACCTCTATGGGCACCTGCTCTGCCCCATAGGCACCCTCTGTACCCCATAGAACCCCATAGACACCTTCTATACCCTATAGGCGGCTGTTATACCCCATAGACCCCCTCCATAGGCACCTATTATACCCCATAGGAACCCCATAGGCACCTCCTATACCCCATAGACCCCGCTATAAGCACCTGTTATACCCCATAGATCCCCCATAGGCACCTGTTATACCCCGTAGGCACCTGCTATACCCCATAGATTCTCCTATAGACATTTGCTATACCCTATAGACACCTGCGATACCCCATAGATCTCCCCATAAGTACCTGCTATACCCCATAGAACCCCCATAGACACCTCCTATACCCCATAGGCACCTCCTATACCCCATAGACCCTCCTATAAGTACCTGTTATACCCCATAGGCACCTGCTATGCCCCATAGACACCCCATAGGCACCTGTTATACCCCATAGACCCTGCTATACCCCATAGACACCCCATAGGCACCTGTTATACCCTATAGACCCCATAGACCCTGCTATACCCCATAGGCACCCTATAGGCACCCTATAGGCACCTGTTATACCCCATAGGCACCCCACAGACCCCTGCTATACCCCATAGACACCCCATAGGCACCCCATAGACCCCTGCTATACCCCATAGACACCCCATAGGCACCTGTGATACCCCATAGACCCCATAGACCCCTGCTATACCCCATAGACCCCATAGGCACCCCATAGACCCTGCTATACCCCATAGACACCCCATAGGCACCTGTGATACCCCATAGACCCTGCTATACCCCATAGGCACCCTATAGGCACCCTATAGGCACCTGTTATACCCCATAGGCACCCCATAGACCCCTGCTATACCCCATAGACACCCCATAGGCACCCCATAGACCCCTGCTATACCCCATAGACACCCCATAGGCACCCTATAGGCACCTGTTATACCCCATAGGCACCCCATAGACCCCTGCTATACCCCATAGACACCCCATAGGCACCCCATAGACCCTGCTATACCACATAGACACCCCATAGGCACCTGTTATACCCCATAGACCCCATAGACCCCTGCTATACCCCATAGACCCCATAGGCACCCCATAGACCCTGCTATACCCCATAGACACCCCATAGGCACCTGTTATACCCCATAGACCCTGCTATACCCCATAGGCACCCTATAGGCACCCTATAGGCACCTGTTATACCCCATAGGCACCCCATAGACCCCTGCTATACCCCATAGACACCCCATAGGCACCCCATAGACCCCTGCTATACCCCATAGACACCCCATAGGCACCTGTGATACCCCATAGACCCCATAGACCCCTGCTATACCCCATAGACCCCATAGGCACCCCATAGACCCTGCTATACCCCATAGACACCCCATAGGCACCTGTTATACCCCATAGACCCTGCTATACCCCATAGGCACCCTATAGGCACCCTATAGGCACCTGTTATACCCCATAGGCACCCCATAGACCCCTGCTATACCCCATAGACACCCCATAGGCACCCCATAGACCCCTGCTATACCCCATAGACACCCCATAGGCACCTGTGATACCCCATAGACCCCATAGACCCCTGCTATACCCCATAGACCCCATAGGCACCCCATAGACCCCTGCTATACCCCATAGACACCCCATAGGCACCTGTGATACCCCATAGACCCTGCTATACCCCATAGACACCCCATAGGCACCCCATAGACCCTGTTATACCCCATAGAGCCCCATTCCCCCCCCCCCCGCTCCTCCCCCCCCCCCCCCCCCCCCCCCCATGTACCCGGATGTTCGCACCGCCCCGGCCGCCATCTTCCTCCTCCTCCTCCTCCTCCCGCCGCCGCCGCCGGAGCCGCTCAGCGCCGCCACCGAGATGTGAGCGCGGGGACCCCTCCCCCACACCCCCCCTCCCCCACCCGGGACCCCCCCCCCCCCCCCCCAATCCCATCCCGCCCCTCCCCCCCCCCCCATCTCCCCCTTCCCCCCCCCCCCTCCTTGGGGGTTATTTTTAGGCTCCGACGCAAAGGGGGTGGGGGAGGGGTGGGAAAATGATGCCCCCCCCCCCTCCCCCCCCCCATTGCGCCCCATAGGGGGGTGGGGGAGGGGCGATGTGGGGGGGAGGGGCCGATGTGGGGCTCAGAGGCTTCTCTATGGGGCAGAGAGGGCGCTCTATGGGGTGTAAAGGCCTCTCTGTGGGGCAGAGAGGGCCTTCTATGGGGCTCAGAGGCCTCTCTATGGGGCTCAGAGGCCTCTCTATGGGGCGAAAAGGCCCCTCTATGGGGCTCAGAGGCCTCTCTGTGGGGTGCAAAGGCCCCTCTATGGGGCTCGGAGGCCTCTCTATGGGGCACAGAGTCCCTTATATGGGGCATAGAGGCCTCTCTATGGGGCAGAGAGTCCCTTATATGGGGCATAGAGGCCTCTCTGTGGGGCAGAGAGTCCCTTATATGGTGTATAGAGGCCTCTCTATGGGGCTCAGAGGCCTCTCTGTGGGGCAGAGCCTGCCCTATGGCTCCCCAGTGCTATGGCTCACAGTGGGGTTGCTCCTGCCCCCCATCTCTAGGGCACAGGGACGCCTCTGCCCCCCCTGCTATGGGGCAGAGAGGCCCCTATGGGTCCCTGTGCTGGGGGGGGGGGGGGGGGGGTGTCACTTCTGCCCCCTCTCTATGGGGCACTGGGGTCCCCCCTATAGGCCCCTATAGGAGCCCTGTGACCCCCAAGTTATGGGTCCCGCATTGCACCCCCCCCATACCTGGCGATGGGGGCGGGGCCAGGTGACCCCTCCATGACCTTTGCCCTACCCCCCCCCCCCCCCCCCCGTTCCAGGTCGGCCCCCGCCGCCCCCAGCGCCCCTCCCCCCGCCGCGGAAGGGGGCGGGGCCCCGGCCCCTCCCCCCAACCTGACCAGCAACCGGCGGCTGCAGCAGACGCAGGCGCAAGTGGATGAGGTCACAGGGGGCGGGGCCTGGAGGGGGCGGGGCTCCGGCGGTGGGCTTGGGTGTAAGGGGTAAAAGGGGTGGGGCTTGAGGAAGGAGGGGGCTTAAAGGGGGGGCGGGGCTTGGGGGTAAAGGGGAGGGGCTTGAGGGGGTGGGAGGGGCTTAAAGGGGGCGGGGCTTAAAGGGGAGGAGGTCGGTATAGGATGGCACAAAGGGGCGGGGCTTAAAGGGGGCGGGGCTTCTGCATTGGGCTTGGGGTAAAGGGGGCAGAGCTGAAGGAAGAGGGAGGGGCTTCAAGGGGGAGGGGCTTCAAGGGTGAGGGGCTTCAAGGGGGCGGGGCTTGCGCCTTGGGCTTGGGTATGGGGGGTAAAGGGGCGGGGTTTGAGGGGGTGGGAGGGGCCAGAGGGGGCGCTGCGATGGGCGGGGCTTGTGAATAGGGTGGGGCTAAGAGGGCTTGGGGGCGTGGCTACGGCATGGGGGGGGCGCGTAAGGGGCCAGCGCCCCCATTGTCCCCATTGCTCCCATCACCCCCATTGTCCCCATTGCCCCCATTACCCCCCATTGCCCCCATTGCCCCCATTGCCCCCATTACCCCATTGTCCCCATTGCCCCCATTACCCCCCATTACCCCCATTGCTGCCATTGCCCCCATTGCCCCCATTGCCCCCATTGTCCCCATTGCCCCCATTACCCCCATTGTCCCCATTGCCCCCATTGCCCCCCATTGCCCCCAGTGCCGCCATTGCCCCCATTACCTCCATTACCCCCCATTGCCCCCATTGCCCCCATTGTCCCCATTGTCCCCATTGCCCCCATTACCCCCCATTGCCCCCATTGCCCCCATTACCCCATTGTCCCCATTGCCCCCATTACCCCCCATTGCCCCCATTGCCCCCATTACCCCATTGTCCCCATTGCCCCCATTACCCCCATTACCCCCATTGTCCCCATTGCCCCCATTGCCCCCATTGCCCCCATTACCCCCATTGTCCCCATTGCCCCCATTGCCCCCATTGCTCTCATTACCCCCATTACCCCCATTGTCCCCATTGCCCCCATTGCCCCCATTGCCCCCATTGCCCCCATTACCCCCATTGCCCCCATTGCCCCCATTCCCCCATTGCCCCCATTACCCCCATTGCCCCCATTACCCCCATTGCCCCCATTGCCCCCATTGCCCCCATAGGTGGTGGACATCATGCGGGTGAACGTGGACAAGGTGCTGGAGCGCGACCAGAAGCTCTCGGAGCTCGACGACCGAGCGGACGCGCTCCAGGCCGGGGCCTCCCAGTTCGAGACCAGCGCGGCCAAGCTCAAGCGCAAGTATTGGTGGAAGAACCTCAAGGTGAGCCCCATGGCCCCGCCCACTGCCCCATGGCCCCGCCCACTGCCCCATAACCACGCCCACAGCCCCATGGCCCCGCCCACAGCCCCATAACCACGCCCACGGCCCATGGCCCCACCCACAGCCCCATGGCCTCGCCCACAGCCCCATAACCACGCCCACAGCCCCATGGCACCGCCCACAGCCCCATAACCACGCCCACAGCCCCATGGCCCCACCCACAGCCCCATAACCACGCCCACAGCCCCATGGCCCCGTCCACTGCCCCATGGCCCCGCCCACAGACCTTTAGCCCCACCCACAACCCCATAGCCACGCCCACAGCCACGCCCCCTTGACCCCCATGTGACCCCTGTATGCAGATGATGATCATCCTGGGGGTGATCTGCGCCATCGTCCTCATCATCATCATTGGTGAGAGGGGATATGCAAATGAGGGGTGGGGATATGCAAATGAGGGGTGGAGAGATGCTAATGAGGGGCTGGGATGGGCCAGTGTGGGGCTAAGATAGCAACTATGGGATGGATTGGCCAAGGAAGGGGTGGGATGGAGCAATGAGGAGATGAGATAGCCAATCAGGGGATAGGATATGTAAATGAGGGGATGGGATGGGCCAATCAGGGTATGGGATATGTAAATGAGGGGATGGGATGGGCCAATGAGGGCATGGGATATGTAAATGAGGGGATGGGATGGGCCAATGAGGGCATGGGTTATGTAAATGAGAAAGTGGGAGATGAAAGATGCCAATGAGAGTTCTAATATGCAAATTAAGGGGTGGAGCATGCAGGAGATTTAAGTGGAACTGTGTAAGGGTGCCTCTTTATGCAAAATAAGGGGCGTGGTATGCAAATAAGGAGCTATTCCATGCAAATGATGGGTATAGGGGTATACAATGGGATGACCTTCGAGCCACAGGGGTGCCAACGGGGGGCGGGGCTATGCAAATAAACCTCGGGTGCATGCAAATGAGGTGGGCGGGGCATGCAAATGAGGGCTGAACGGGAGCTGAATGAGGCCCCAAGGGGGTGGGAGGGTGGGGGCGTGGCTTGGTGAAGCCTCGCTCCCATTGACCAATAAGGGAGCGGCAGCAGGGGGGGGGCGTGGCCCCAGCCCTGACTCCGCCCCCTTCTCTCCCCCCCCCCCCCCGCCCCCCCCAGTGTATTTGAGCACCTAACAGCAGAGGCCCCGCCCCTTCCCGGAGCCCACCAATGGGAGCGTCCGGCCCTGCGGGGGGGAGGAGCCTCGCTTGGCCCCGCCCCCTTCACCCCCCCCCCCTCCTCCCCTCCCCATTGACCCCCTGCACCCCTCAGGGACCCCCCCCCAACCCCTCCTTCCCCCCCCTCCTGCACCCCCAAACCCCCCCCCCCCCCCATTTTGGGGTCCCCCCCATAAAGGGGGGGTGAAGTTGGGCTCAACCAATGCTATGGGGGGGGGGGGGTGTCCCCATCATAGAGCACCCCATAAGTGGGGGGGTCGTCCCCCCCATGGAGGGATATTGGGGTGCTATGGGGACACCCCCCTCCCCCATTTGGACCCCCCCAAAATGGGATGTTTCCCCCCCCCATTGGACCCCATAGACCTGAGCACAAAAGGGGGGTTCCCCCCCCCAATTTAGGGGTGCCCTTTAATGGATATTGGGGGGACCCCCCCCATAGAGGGAATGGGGGGGACCCCCAGGACATTCCAGCCCCTTCTCATCTCCCCCCCCCCCGCATGTTTTGGGGTGCAGGAGGGACCCCAAAAGGGGGGGACCCCAATATATAGGGTGGGGGGGGCCTATATAGAGGAGGGAGCCCAACACATGGGGGGGACCCCTATAGGGGGTGATGGGTGACAAAGGGGGGGACCCCAATACTTGAAGGCCCCCCCTAAAGACATGGGGGGGGACCCCAGAAATGAAGGCAAAAAGGGGGCTCCCCCCCAATTTAAAAGCGAGTTTTTCACCCCAAAACATGGGGGGGACCCCAATAATGGGGGGGGGCCCCAATAATGGGGGGGATCCCCCAATATGAAAGGGGTCCCCCCTATTCCCTGTCCCTTCCTATGGGGGTTATGGGGTGCAGGTGCCCCCCCCCTTTGCATGGAGCTGTGTGTGCGTGTCCCGGGGGGGGTCCCCCTAAATCCCCCCCCCCCCCCATTATGGGGGATTCCATTATGGGGGTTGGGGGGGGGGTTGGTTTTGGGGGGGGGGCGGGTGTCACTGTCGCCCCCCCCCCTGTTTTTGGGGGTGTCCCCCCCCCTTCTTTATCCCCCCCTCCCCCCCCTTTCTCCTCCCCCCCCCCCCCGGGTTATGGGGGGACCCCTCGGGTTTGGGGGGGCCCCGGGGGGGGGGTCCCCGAGTCCTGGTGTGAAACGTGTACAATAAACTCCATGTCTGTGAATGGGCGTCTATGGGGGGGCTATGGGGTGGGGGGTGCTATGGGGTGGCTATGGGGGTGCTATGGGGGGGCTATGGGATGCTATGGGTGTCTATGAGGTGCCTATCAGGTGCTGTGGGTGTCTATGGGGTGCTATTGGCATGTATGGGGTGCTATGGGGTGGCCATGGGATTCTGTGGGGTGGCTATGGGGCGCTATGGGGTGTCTATGGGGTGCTGTGGTGTGGCTATGGGGTGGCTATGGGGTGGCTCTGGGGGTCTATGGGGCGCTATGGCTGTCTATGGGGTGCTATGGGGTGTCTATGAGGCGCTATGGCTGTCTATGGAGTGTCTATGGGGCCCTATGGCTGTCTATGGGGTGTCTATGGGGTGCTATGGGGTGTCTATGGGGCGCTGTAGCTATCTATGGGGTGCTATGGGGTGTCTATGGGGCGCTATGGCTGTCTATGGGGTGCTATGGGGTAGCTATGGGGGTCTATGAGGTGCTATGGCTGTCTATGGGGTGGCTATAGGGTGTCTATGGGGGTCTATAGGGTGTCTGTGGGGGTCTATGGGGGTCTATGGGGTGTCTATGGGGTGCTATGGGTGGTCCTTAAATGGGAGGAGGGTTGGGGGGGGGGGGGGGTGTCCCCAAGAATGACGTCACAAACCCATTGGGGGGAGGGGAATCCTTTAATGCATCGTCAGGCCCCGCCCCCCAGTATGACGTCATCAGTGCCGCCCCCCCCCGCCCCGGGGCACCCATGGGTGCTGGGGGGGGGCCCCCAACGTCATTGTAGTGTATGGGGGTCCGTGTCACCCCCCCTTCATGGGGTGTCCCATAGGGTCGGGGGGGGGGGGTCCCCAATGTCCATTCTGGGCCCCATAGGGTGCTGGGTCACCCCATAGGGGTCCCTAAGGCCACTTGTGGGTGCTGAAGGCACAGCGGGTGCTGAGCACCCATGGGTGCTGGTGGCAGCCGGGTATGGGGTGTCCTCAGTGTCCTTAATGTACCCCATTGACCCCAGTGTCATCAATGAACCCAATGTCCCCATTGATCCCAATGTCCCCATTGATCCCAATGTCATCAATGAACCCGTTGTCCCCATTGATCCCAATATCCCCATTGTCCCCAGTGTCATCAATGAACCCAATGTCCCCATTGATCCCAATGTCCCCATTGATCCCAATGTCATCAATGAACCCGTTGTCCCCATTGATCCCAATATCCCCATTGTCCCCAGTGTCATCAATGAACCCAATGTCCCCATTGATCCCAATATCCCCATTGTCCCCAGTGTCATCAATGAACCCAATGTCCCCATTGATCCCAATGTCCCCATTGTCCCCAGTGTCATCAATGAACCCAATGTCCCCATTGATCCCAATGTCCCCATTGATCCCAATGTCATCAATGAACCCAATGTCCCCATTGATCCCAATGTCCCCATTGATCCCAATGTCATCAATGAACCCGTTGTCCCCATTGATCCCAATGTCCCCATTGATCCCAATGTCATCAATGAACCCGTTGTCCCCATTGATCCCAATGTCCCCATTGATCCCAATGTCATCAATGAACCCGTTGTCCCCATTGATCCCAATATCCCCATTGTCCCCAGTGTCATCAATGAACCCAATGTCCCCAATGATCCCAATGTCCCCATTGATGCCATCACCCCCAATATCATCAATGAACCCATTGCCCCCCATTACCCCCATTACCCCCATTACCCCCATTACCCCCATTGCCCCCATTACCCCCATTGCCCCCATTGCCCCCATTGCCCCCATTACCCCCATTACCCCCATTGCCCCCATTGCCCCCATTGCCTCCAGTGTCCTCAATGCCCCCCTTGCCCCCGATGGCTCCAGTGTCCTCCTTCATTTCCATTGCCCCCCCCCTCCAGTGTCAGGGCTCCAGGAGGGTGACGAGGGCGAAGCGGGTGCCGCGGGGGGGGGGCAGCAGCTGGGGCCGGTGCGTGAGGCGCCCGGGGTGCAGCAGGGCCCAGCCCGGGGGGGGCCCCAGCACCCCGCAGTCATAGCGGGGGAAGCGCCAGCCCCCCCCCTGCCCAGAGACAACAGGGACCCACATTGAGGTCCATTGATACCCATTGCCCCCATTGCCCCCATTACCCCCCATTACCCCATTACCCCCCATTACCCCCCATTGCCCCCTTTGCCCGCATTACCCCATTACCCCCATTACCCCCCATTGCCCCATCACCCCCATTGCCCCCATTACCCCCCATTACCCCCCATTGCCCCCTTTGCCCGCATTACCCCATTACTCCCATTACGCCCCATTACCCCATTACCGCCCATTGCCCCATTACCCCCATTGCCCCCCATTACCCCACTGCCCCATCACCCCATTACCCCCATTGCCCCCCATTACCCCCCTTACCTCCATTGCCCCATTACCCCCCATTGCCCCATTATCCCATTGCCCCCATTACGCCCCATTACCCCATTACGCCCCATTGCCCCCCATTGCCCCCATTACCCCATTACGCCCCATTGCCCCCCATTTACCCCCATTCCCCCTGTTATCCCATTACCCCCATTACCCCCCATTGCCCCCATTGCCCCCCATTACCTGGGGGGGGCTCAGCCCCAGGCTCACGCTCACGGTGGCCGCGGGGGGGGGGGGCGGGGCCTCCTCGGCGGGGGGGGCGGGGCGGTACCGCACCACGGAGCTCAGCACCGCCCGGCCCTGCATTGGGGGGGGGCGTGGCTTGAGACGACCACGCCCCCTCCCCTCGTAGCCACGCCCCCTCCCCACAGAGCCCCATTCATTGCTCCCCTCCCCATTTACATCCCCCCCCTCCCCTTCCAATTGGCCACAGCCTTACCCGAAGCCACGCCCCCGTTAAAGCCACGCCCCCTCTCCCTTAAGCCACGCCCCCCCCCCCCGCAGGCCCCGCCCACCTTGTGCTGGTACCCAGGGAACAGCTTGCGGGCGATGGGCGCCAGGTACCGGCTCAGGGCCCCCATCCAGAGCCCATCGAGGCCCAGGCGGGACAGGGGCACCGAGTGCACCCCGGGCTGTGGGCACGGGGACATGTGGGTGCCATGGGTGGCAACGGGCACCCAATGGGTGCCAATGGGCGTCAACACCTCCCAACGGGCACCCAATGGGTATCAACACCTCCCAATGGGCACCCAATGGGCATCAACACCTCCCAATGGGCACCCAATGGGCATCAACACCTCCCAACGGGCACCCAATGGCCATCAACACCTCCCAATGGGCACCCAATGGGCATCAACACCTCCCAATGGGCACCCAATGGGTATCAACACCTCCCAATGGGCACCCAATGGGCATCAACACCTCCCAACGGGCACCCAATGGCCATCAACACCTCCCAACGGGCACCCAATGGGCATCAACACCTCCCAACGGGCACCCAATGGCCATCAACACCTCCCAATGGGCACTCAATGGGCATCAACACCTCCCAATGGGCACCCAATGGGCATCAACACCTCCCAATGGGCACCCAATGGGTGCCAATGGGCAGCAACACCTCCCAATGGGCACTCAATGGGCATTAACACCTCCCAATGGGCACCCAATGGGTGCCAATGGGTGTCAACACCTCCCAATGGGCACCCAATGGGTGTCAACACCTCCCAATGGGCACACAATGGGCAGCAACACCTCCCATGGGTGTCAATGGGCACCCAATGGGTGCCAATGGGTGTCAACACCCCCCAATGGGTACCAAAACCCACCCACAGGGCTCCAAAACCCCCCTATGGGACCCCAAAACCCCCTTTAGGACCCCATACACCCCCTTTAGGACCCCATATACCCCCTTTAGGGCCCCATAAACCCCCTTTAGGACCCCATATACCCCCTTTAGGGCCCCATAAACCCCCTTTAGGACCCCATATACCCCCTTTAGGACCCCAAAACCACCTTTAGGACCCCATAAACCCCCTTTAGGACCCCATATACCCCCTTTAGGGCCCCATAAACCCCCTTTAGGACCCCATATACCCCCTTTAGGACCCCAAAACCACCTTTAGGACCCCATAAACCCCCTTTAGGACCCCATAAACCCCCTTTAGGGCCCCATAAACCCCCTTTAGGACCCCATAAACCCCCTTTAGGGCCCCATAAACCCCCTTTAGGACCCCATATACCCCATTTAGGACCCCAAAACCCCCTTTAGGACCCCATAAACCCCCTTTAGGACCCCATATACCCCCTTTAGGACCCCAAAACCCCCTTTAGGACCCCATAAACCCCCTTTAGGGCCCCATACACCCCTATGGGGCCCCATACACCCCTATGGGGCCCCCCCGTCACCTGCTCCTGGCTCCAGGCCCCGTATTCCTGAGCCTCCTCCAGCAGCTCCCGGCTGAAGCTCTCGGAGAAGAGCGGGAAGCGGAAGACGTCGGGACAGGGCTGGGGGGGGCAGGGACATCAGGGATCAATAGGGACCAATAGGGATCAACAGGGATCAATAGGGACCAATAGGGACCAATAGGGATCAATAGGGATGAGTAGGACCAATAGGGATCAATAGGGACCAAGTAGGATCAATAGGGAGCAGCTAAGATCCATAGGGATCAATAAGGATCAATAAGGGCCAATAGCGATCAACAGGAATCAATAGGGACCAATAGGGATCAATAGGAATCAATAAGGTTCAATAGGGACCAATAGGGATCAATAGGGATCCATCGGGACCCATAGGGACCCCCAATGGCAACCAGGCCTCATATGGGGTATTGAGGTCCCTATGGGGTATTGGGGTGCCTATAGGATGTATTGGGGCCCCTATGGGGTATTGGGGTCCCTATAGGATGTATTGGGGTCCCTATGGGGTATTGGGGTCCCTATAGGATGTATTGGGGTCCCTAATGGGGTGCATTGGGGTCCCTACAGGGTATTGGGGTCCCTACGGGGTATTGGGGTCCCTATAGGATGTATTGGGGTCCTAATGGGGTGCATTGGGGTCCCTACGGGGTATTGGGGTCCCTATAGGATGTATTGGGGTCCTAATGGGGTGCATTGGGGTCCCTACGGGGTATTGGGGTCCCTATAGGATGTATTGGGGTCCCTAATGGGGTGCATTGGGGTCCCTAATGGGGTGCATTGGGGTCCCTATGGGGTATTGGGGTCCCTATGGGGTGTTTGGGGGTTCAGGTACCTCCTCATAGAGGCTCTCCTGGAAGATGCGGCTGTAGTTCTCATGGAGGTACTGCTGCTCCCAGTCCTGCAATGGGTGCCAATGGGTGTCAATGGGTGTCAATGGGTGTCAATGGGTGTCAATGGGGGTCAATGGGGGTCAATGGGGGTCAATGGGGGTCAATGGGTGCCAATGGGTGTCAATGGGTATCAATGGGTGTCAACGGGGGTCAACGGGGGTCAATGGGTATCAATGGGGGTCAATGGGTATCAATGGGTGTCAATGGGTGTCAATGGGTGTCAATGGGTGTCAATGGGTATCAGTGGGGATCAATGGGGGTCAATGGGTATCAATGGGTGTCAATGGGTGTCCATGGGTATCAATGGGTGTCAGTGGGTGCCAATGGGTGTCAATGGGTGTCAATGGGGGTCAATGGGTATCAATGGGTATCAATGGGTGTCAGTGGGGGTCAATGGGTGTCCATGGGTATCAATGGGTATCAATGGGTATCAATGGGTGTCAATGGGTGTCAATGGGGGTCAATGGGGGTCAATGGGTATCAATGGGTATCAATGGGTGTCAACGGGGGTCAGTGGGTATCAATGGGTATCAATGGGTGTCAGTGGGGGTCAATGGGTGTCAATGGGTGTCAATGGGTATCAATGGGTGTCAATGGGTGTCAGTGGGGGTCAATGGGGGTCAATGGGGGTCAATGGGTGTCAATGGGTATCAATGGGTGTCAATGGGTGTCAATGGGGGTCAATGGGGGTCAATGGGTGTCAATGGGTGTCAATGGGTGTCAATGGGGGTCAATGGGGGTCAATGGGGGTCAATGGGTGTCAGTGGGTACCTGGGTGTTGTGGGGCAGCTGTAGCAGGTCCGGGTGTTTCCGGCTGCTGTTGTAGTTGCTGGTGACCAACAAGTGCCCAAAGTGCTCCCGGTTGGTGACGTGCAGGAAGAGACCCTGGGGGGGCCCAAAACACCCCAAAATCACCGAAAACACCCCAAAATCCCCCCAAAATCACCCAAAACACCCCAAAATCCCCCCAAAATCACCCAAAACACCCCAAAATCACCCCAAAATCACCCCAAAGTCACCCAAAACACCCCAAAATCACCCAAAACACCCCAAAATCCCCCCAAAATCCCCCAAAACACCCCAAAATCCCCCCAAAACACCCCAAAATCACACCTTTGAGACCCCAAATCACACTTTGGGATCCCAACCCCCCTATAGGACCCCATAGACCCCCTATAGGACCCCATATATCCCCCATAGGACCCCATATAGCCCCTATAGGACCCCATATATCCCCCATAGGACCCCATATACCCCCTATAGGACCCCATATATCCCCCATAGGACCCCATATCGCCCATATAGGACCCCATACACCCCCTATAGGAGCCCAATACACACCCCTGGGACCCACTCATGTCCCCACAGGACCCTAATAGGGGTTGGGGTGCATGCGAGTGGGCAAGGAAGTGGTTTTGGGGTTAAAAAGGGGGGTTTTGGGGTTAAAAGGTGGGGTTTGGGGTTAAAAGTGGTGGTTTGGGGGTTCAAAAGGAGGGGGTTGGGGTGGGTTGGGGTGAAAAAGGAGGCTTTTGGGGTTAAAAGGGGTGGTTTTGGGGTTAAAAAGGGGGGGGTTGGGGTTAAAAAGGGAGGTTTTGGGGTTAAAAAGGGGGGTTTTGGGGTTAAAAAGGGGGGTTTTGGGGTTAAAAAGGGGGGTTTTGGTGCATTTTGGGGTTACGGGGGTGTTCTTGGGGTAAAAAGCCGGGGTTTTTGGGCTAAAAGGGGGTATTTTGGGGGGTTCAAAAGGTGGCTTTGGGGTTTGTGAGGGGTGAAAGGGGTGGTTTTGGGGTGAAAAAGGGGGTTTTGGGGGTCGGCACCGTCTCGCGGGCGCGCTGGCAGAGCGCCATGTCCGGGTCGGTCTCTGATTGGCTGAAGACAGGCCCCGCCCCCAGCGGGCCGCGAAGCGCCGCCCCCTCGATGAGGTAGGCGTGGCTGACGTACGGCACGTTCCACACGCTCCTGGACACGCCCCCCCCCCCCCCCCGTGTCGACCAATCAGAGCGCGGCCAGGGCTGCAAAGCCCGCCCCCTGCCTGGCGTTGAACCAGTCAGCGCCCTCGCCCCTGCGTGGAGCGGGGGGGTGCCCTGCGGCGCTTGGCTCCCATTGGGTGAAGCTCACAGGAGGCGGGGCTATAATGGGCCTGGGTTGCCATGGTGACCGGGTGGGGGCGTGGCTAGCGGGGGGCTTGGCTCCCATTGGGTGATGCTCACAGAGGGCGGGGCTACAATGGGTTGCCATGGTAACAGATGGGGGCGTGGCTATAATAGGCCAGGGCTATAAAAGGACATGGGGGCGTGGCTTAAGGCTCCCGGGTCTATGAATGGGTTGGGTTCCCATTGATGGGGGGGTAGTGGTGAATGGGGGTGGGCGTGGCTATAAAAGGACATGGGGGCGTGGCTTAGGGCTCCCAGGTCTATGAATGGGTTGGACTCCCATTGATGGGATGTGGGTTGAATGGGGGGACGTGGCTTAAAGGGGAGGGGGCTATAAGAGCCCATGCCCATGAAAGGGCATGGGGCGTGGCTTCAAGGGGGGCGTGGCTTCAAGGGGGCGTGGCGTGCGGCACCCACCTCCTCTTGCCCTGCACGATGTCGATGTAATCCTGGGATCGGGCGTAGAATCCATCGGGACTGAGAGCACCCCAAAAGTTGGACCAGAGCTGCCCAGGGCGGGAGAGGAGGGGGGCCAGGACCCGCCTATGGGATATGGGGTATGGGGTATGGGGTATGGGGTATGGGGTATGGGGTATGGGATATGGGGTATGGGGTATGGGGTATGGGATATGGGATATGGGGTATGGGATATGGGGTATGGGGTATGGGGTATGGGGTATGGGATATGGGATATGGGGTATGGGGTATGGGATATGGGATATGGGGTATGGGATATGGGATATGGGGTATGGGGTATGGGGTATGGGGTATGGGGTATGGGATATGGGGTATGGGATATGGGGTATGGGGTATGGGGTATGGGATATGGGGTATGGGATATGGGGTATGGGATATGGGGTATGGGGTATGGGATATGGGGTATGGGGTATGGGATATGGGGTATGGGGTATGGGGTATGGGATATGGGGTATGGGATATGGGGTATGGGGTATGGGGTATGGGATATGGGATATGGGGTATGGGATATGGGGTATGGGGTATGGGATATGGGGTATGGGGTATGGGGTATGGGGTATGGGGTATGGGATATGGGGTATGGGATATGGGGTATGGGGTATGGGATATGGGGTATGGGGTATGGGATATGGGGTATGGGGTATGGGATATGGGGTATGGGATATGGGATATGGGGTATGGGATATGGGGTATGGGGTATGGGATATGGGGTATGGGGTATGGGGTATGGGGTATGGGGTATGGGATATGGGGTATGGGATATGGGGTATGGGGTATGGGATATGGGGTATGGGATATGGGGTATGGGGTATGGGGTATGGGATATGGGATATGGGGTATGGGATATGGGGTATGGGGTATGGGATATGGGGTATGGGGTATGGGGTATGGGATATGGGGTATGGGGTATGGGGTATGGGATATGGGATATGGGGTATGGGGTATGGGATATGGGGTATGGGGTATGGGGTATGGGATATGGGGTATGGGGTATGGGGTATGGGATATGGGGTATGGGGTATGGGATATGGGATATGGGGTATGGGGTATGGGATATGGAGTATGGGGTATGGGGTATGGGGTATGGGATATGGGGTAGGGGGTATGGGATATGGGGTATGGGATATGGGGTATGGGATATGGGATATGGGGTATGGGGTATGGGATATGGGGTATGGGATATGGGGTATGGGGTATGGGATATGGGGTATGGGGTATGGGATATGGGGTATGGGATATGGGGTATGGAGTATGGGGTATGGGGTATGGGGTATGGGATATGGGGCATGGGATATGGGGCATGGGGTATGGGGTATGATGGGCCATTATAAGATATGATACGCTATTATGGGGTACGCTAGGGTACTATGGGATATGATGGGCTATTATGGGATGCGGGCCGCACCGGTTCTGCCTCAGCAGCGCCCGCAGGGTCCCCATGTGGGTCAGGGCCACGTCCGCATCCAGGCTCAGGTAGTGCTGGCACTGCGGGTCCTGGCGGCAAAGGGACCTGCACCGGGGCCACCGTCACCCCATAGGGACCCCATAGAGACCCCATAGAGACCCATAGGGACCCATAGAGACCCATAGGGAACCATAGAGACCCATTGGGACCCATAGCCCCCCATTGCCATCCCTACATTCCCATGTCCCGCGCCGCTGCCGGCTCCAGCCCCTCCTCGGGCCCCACCAGGCGGGCGGAGGCGAAGCGACGGCGCAGGCGCGGCCACAAGGCGGCGATGTGGGGCTCGTGGTGCGGCTCCTGCCATAGAGACCCATAGAGACCCATAGAG
Organism: Psittacula echo; assembly: GCF_963264785.1. NCBI lineage: Eukaryota > Metazoa > Chordata > Aves > Psittaciformes > Psittacidae > Psittacula > Psittacula echo. The sequence goes on from NC_137767.1 coordinate 152,142, forward strand.
CCCCATAGGGACCCATAGAGACCCATAGGGACCCATAGAGACCCATAGAGACCCATAGGGACCCATAGAGACCATAGAGACCCATAGAGACCCCATAGGGACCCATAGAGCCCCATAGAGAGACATAGAGACCCCATAGGCACCCATAGAGAGACCTCATAGAGAGACCCCATAGAGAAACATAGGGACCCATAGAGACTCCATAGAGACCCCATAGATACCCACAGAGACTCCATAGAGCCCCCATAGCGCCCCCATAGATACCCACAGAGACTCCATAGAGCCCCCATAGCGCCCCCATAGAGCCCCCATAGCGCCCCCATAGAGCCCCCACAGCGCCCCCATAGCGCCCCCATAGAGCCCCCATAGCGCCCCCACAGCGCCCCCATAGCGCCCCCATAGAGCCCCCACAGCGCCCCCATAGCGCCCCCATAGCGCCCCCACAGCGCCCCCACAGCGCCCCCATAGCGCCCCCATAGCGCCCCCATAGAGCCCCCATAGCGCCCCCATAGAGCCCCCATAGCGCCCCCATAGCGCCCCCATAGAGCCCCCACAGCGCCCCCATAGCGCCCCCATAGCGCCCCCATAGAGCCCCCATAGAGCCCCCATAGCGCCCCCATAGAGCCCCCATAGAGCCCCCATAGAGCCCCCATAGAGCCCCCATAGCGCCCCCATAGCGCCCCCATAGAGCCCCCATAGAGCCCCATAGAGCCCCCATAGCGCCCCCATAGCGCCCCCATAGAGCCCCCATAGCGCCCCCATAGAGCCCCATAGCGCCCCCATAGCGCCCCCATAGAGCCCCCATAGAGCCCCATAGAGCCCCCATAGCGCCCCCCATAGAGCCCCATAGAGCTCCCATAGCGCCCCCATAGAGCCCCCATAGCGCCCCCATAGAGCCCCCATAGAGCCCCCATAGAGCCCCCATAGCGCCCCCATAGAGCCCCCATAGAGCCCCCATAGCGCCCCCATAGAGCCCCCATAGCGCCCCCATAGACCCCCACAGCGCCCCACAGCGCCCCCGGCGGCACTGACGCGGTTGTGCAGGAAGAGGCCCAGGCGGGCGCTGGGGTAGCGCCAGCGCAGGAGGCGCCGCAGGAAGCGCGGCAGGAACGGGGTCGGCTGCTCCACGAAGACCCCCAGCAGCACCCGGGGCAGCTGCTCCGCCTGCGCCCACACACACACAGCGGCCATAGGGGCACAGCATCCTAGGGGACCCTATGGGATCCTATGGGACCCTATGGGATCCTATGGGACCCTATGGGACCCTATGGGACCCTATGGCATCCTATGGGATCCTATGGCATCCTATGGCATCCTATGGCATCCTATGGGACCCTATGGGACCCTATGGCATCCTATGGGATCCTATGGCATCCTATGGCATCCTATGGCATCCTATGGGACCCTATGGGACCCTATGGGATCCTATGGCATCCTATGGCATCCTATGGCATCCTATGGCATCCTATGGGATCCTATGGCATCCTATGGCATCCTATGGGATCCTATGGCATCCTATGGCATCCTATGGCATCCTATGGCATCCTATGGGATCCTATGGCATCCTATGGCATCCTATGGCATCCTATGGCATCCTATGGGATCCTATGGCATCCTATGGCATCCTATGGGATCCTATGGGATCCTATGGCATCCTATGGCATCCTATGGCATCCTATGGGATCCTATGGGATCCTATGGCATCCTATGGCATCCTATGGGATCCTATGGGATCCTATGGCATCCTATGGGATCCTATGGGATCCTATGGCATCCTATAGCATCCTATGGCATCCTATGGCATCCTATAGCATCCTATGGCATCGCTATAGCATCCTATGGCATCCTATGGCATCCTATGGCATCCTATGGCATCCTATAGCATCCTATAGCATCTCTATAGCATCCTATGGCATCCCTATAGCATTCTACGGCATCCCCATAACCCCCATACCCCCATAGCCCCCATACCCCCATAGCCTCTATAGCCCCTATAGCCCCCATAGCCCCCATAGCCCCATAGCCCCTATAGCCCCCATAGCCCCCATAGCCCCATAGCCCCCATAGCCCCCATAGCCCCCATAGCCCCCATACCCCCATAGCCTCTATAGCCCCCATACCCCCATAGCCCCATAGCCCCCATACCCCCATAGCCCCTATAGCCCCCATAGCCCCCATACCCCCATAGCCTCTATAGCCCCCATAGCCCCCATACCCCCATACCCCCATAGCCCCTATAGCCCCCATAGCCTCTATAGCCCCCATACCCCCATAGCCCTATAGCCCCCATACCCCCATAGCCCCATAGCCCCCATATCCCCATACCCCCCATAGCCCCCATAGCCCCCATACCCCTATAGCCCCCATACCCCCATAGCCCCTATACCCCCCATAGCCCCCATAGCCCCTATACCCCTATACCCCCCATAGCCCCCATAGCCCCTATACCCCTATACCCCCCATAGCCCCCATAGCCCCCATACCCCTATAGCCCCATAGCCCCCATAGCCCACATAGCCCCCATAGCCCCCATACCCCCATAGCCTCTATAGCCCCCATACCCCCATAGCCCCATAGCCCCCATACCCTCTATAGCCCCCATAGCCCCCATACCCTCTATAGCCCCCATACCCCCATAGCCCCATAGCCCCCATACCCCCATAGCCCCCATACCCCCATACCCCCCATAGCCCCCATAGCCCCCATACCCCCATAGCCCCTATACCCCCATAGCCCCTATACCCCCCATACCCCCATACCCCCATAGCCCCCATAGCCCCTATACCCCCCATACCCCCATAGCCCCCATACCCCCATAGCCCCTATACCCCCCATAGCCCCTATACCCCCCATACCCCCATAGCCCCCATACCCCCATAGACCCTATACCCCCCATACCCCCATACCCCCATAGCCCCTATACCCCCCATAGCCCCATAGCCCCCATACCCCCATAGACCCCATACCCCCCATACCCCTATACCCCCCATAGCCCCCATAGCCCCCATACCCCCATAGACCCTATACCCCCCATACCCCTATACCCCCCATAGCCCCCATAGCCCCCATACCGGCACCCCACGCAGGTCCCGCAGGCCGTGGTCGCAGTCCCCGCAGCCATCGGGGCTCCAGCCCCACGGGACGTAGTTCCCCAGGTAATTGAGCTGGAGCTGGGGGGCACACGGCACCCTATAGAGCCCTATAGGGGCCTAGGGGGGCCTATGGGGGCGTATAGGGGTGCTATAGGGGGGTAATGGGGTCCTAAAGGGGGTAATGGGGTCCTAAAAGGGCGATTTTGGGGTCCCCAGACCCAATTTTGGGTCCGAAAAGGGCGATTTTGGGGTCCCCAGACCCGATTTTGGGTCCGAAAAGGGCGATTTTGGGGTCCCCAGACCCGATTTTGGGTCTGAAAAAGGCGATTTTGGGGTCCCCAGACCCGATTTTGGGTCCTAAAAGGGCGATTTTGGGGTCCCCAGATCTGATTTTGGGTCCTAAAAGGGCGATTTTGGGGTCCCCGGACCCGATTTTGGGTCCTAAAAGGGCGATTTTGGGGTCCCCAGACTCGATTTTGGGTCCTAAAAGGGCGATTTTGGGGTCCCCGGACCCGATTTTGGGTCCTAAAAGGGCGATTTTGGGGTCCCCAGACCCGATTTTGGGTCCTAAAAGGGCGATTTTGGGGTCCCCAGACCCGATTTGGGGTCCTAAAAGGGCGATTTTGGGGTCCCCAAACCCGATTTTGGGTCCTAAAAGGGCGATTTTGGGGTCCCCGGACCCGATTTTGGGTCCTAAAAGGGCGATTTTGGGGTCCCCAGACCCGATTTTGGGTCCTAAAAGGGCGATTTTGGGGTCCCCGGACCCGATTTTGGGTCCGAAAAGGGCGATTTTGGGGTCCCCGGACCCGATTTTGTGCCCAAAAGGGGCGATTTTGGGGTCCCCAGACCCGATTTTGGGTCCTAAAAGGGCGATTTTGGGGTCCCCAGACCCGATTTGGGGTCCTAAAAGGGCGATTTTGGGGTCCCCAGACCCGATTTTGGGTCCTAAAAGGGCGATTTTGGGGTCCCCAGACCCGATTTTGGGTCCTAAAAGGGCGATTTTGGGGTCCCCGGACCCGATTTTGGGTCCTAAAAGGGCGATTTTGGGGTCCCCGGACCCGATTTTGGGTCCTAAAAGGGCGATTTTGGGGTCCCCGGACCCGATTTTGGGTCCTAAAAGGGCGATTTTGGGGTCCCCGGACCCGATTTTGGGTCCTAAAAGGGCGATTCTGGGGTCCCCGGACCCGATTTTGGGTCCTAAAAGGGCGATTTTGGGGTCCCCGGACCCGATTTTGGGTCCTAAAAGGGCGATTTTGGGGTCCCCGGACCCGATTTTGGGTCCTAAAAGGGCGATTTTGGGGTCCCCGGACCCGATTTTGGGCCCTAAAAGGGCGATTTTGGGGTCCCCGGACCCGATTTTGGGTCCTAAAAGGGCGATTTTGGGGTCCCCGGACCCGATTTTGGGCCCTGAAAGGGCGATTTTGGGGTCCCCGGACCCGATTTTGGGTCCTAAAAGGGCGATTTTGGGGTCCCCGGACCCGATTTTGGGTCCTAAAAGGGCGATTTTGGGGTCCCCAAACCCGATTTTGGGTCCTAAAAGGGCGATTTTGGGGTCCCCAGACCCGATTTTGGGCCCTAAAAGGGTGATTTTGGGTGCCTTACCTTGGTGGGCCCATTGCCATGGATGACGATGGGCAGGGAGTCGTAGGCCACGTTCCGCACCCGCACGCGGCCCGGCTCGAACTTGAGCACGACCTCATCTATAGGGGACGATCCATAGGGGACGATCCATAGGGGGGGTCTATAGGGACCCCCCTTCCCCTATAGGACCGGACCCCCCCGCCATTGTTACCTATGGCTCCATTGAGGTTCTGGAAGATGCGGGAATAATGATCCAGGGCCAGCCCCAGCTCTTCCTATAGGGAATAATGGGGGTCTATAGGGGTCCTATAGGGGGGAATAGGGTTCTGGGGGGGGGAATGGGGTCCTATAGGGGGGAATGGGGTTGTATAGGGGGGTTATAGGGTTCTATAGGCGGTAATGGGGTCCTATGGGGTGGTAATGGGGTCCTATAGGGGGGAAAGGGGCTCTATAGGGGGGTAATGGGGTCCTATAAGGGGTAATGGGGTCCTATAGGGGGGTTATAGGGTTCTATAGGCAGTAATGGGGTCCTATAAGGGATAACGGGGCTCTATAGGGGGATAATGGGGTGCTATAGGGGTTAATGGGGTCCTATAAGGGGTAATGGGGTCCTATAGGGGGGTTATAGGGTTCCATAGGCAGTAATGGGGTCCGATAAGGGATAATGGGGCTCTATAGGGGGGTAATAGGGTGCTATAGGGGGTAATGGGGTCCTATGGGGGGGTAATGGGGTGCTATAGGGGGTAATGGGGTCCTATGGGGGGGTAATGGGGTCCTATGGGGGGGTAATGGGGTGCTATAGGGGGTAATGGGGTCCTATAGGGGGTAATGGGGCTTCTTAGGGGGTTAATGGAGCCCTATGGGGGGGGATTGGGGCCCTATAGGGTTGTTCTGGGCTGGGTTAGGCCATTTTGGGGTGATTTCAGGCTATTTTGGGGCATTTGGGGGCGGTTTTTTGGCATTTGGGGGTTTTGGGGGGTGTTTTCTCGGGTTTTTGGGGGTGTTTTTGCCCATTTTTGCCCGTTTTTGGCTGATTTCGGGGTGTTGTTGGGGCGCACCCGCAGCTGGGGCTGCAGGTACAGGTGGGTATAGAAGAGCTGATCGTCGTCATCGTCCCGGTAGCGCCACCTCTCGACCAGGCGCCAAACGGCGGGGGCGAAACCAATGAAGCCTGGGGGGGGGACGGACCCCCATTGACACCCATTGACACCCATTGATACCCATTGATACCCATTGACACCCATTGATACCCATTGATACCCATTGACACCCATTGATACCCATTGATACCCATTGATACCCATTGACCCCCATTGACACCCATTGACACCCATTGATACCCATTGATACCCATTGACACCCATTGACACCCATTGATACCCATTGACACCCATTGATACCCATTGACACCCATTAACACCCATTGATACCCATTGACACCCATTGACACCCATTGATACCCATTGACACCCATTGATACCCATTGACACCCACTGGTAACCATTGACACCCATTGACACCCACTGGTACCCATTGACACCCATTGACACCCATTAGTACCCATTGACACCCATTGGTACCCATTGATACCCATTGACACCCATTGACACCCATTGATACCCATTGATGCCCACTGACGCCCATTGATACCCATTGACACCCATTGACGACACCCATTGATACCCATTGGTACCCATTGACACCCATTGATACCCATTGATGCCCACTGACGCCCATTGATACCCATTGACACCCATTGACGCCCACTGACGCCCATTGACACCCATTGACACCCATTGATACCCATTGATACCCATTGACACCCATTGATACCCATTGATGCCCATTGACACCCATTGACACCCATTGATACCCATTGATACCCATTGACACCCATTGAATCCATTGATACCCATTGACACCCATTGATACCCATTGACACCCATAGAGCCCCATTGACCCCCATTGACACCCATTGACCCCCATTGACACCCATTGAGCCCCACTGATACCCATTGACACCCATTGATACCCATTGACACCCATTGATACCCACTGAGCCCCATTGGTACCCATTGAGCCCCACTGATACCCATTGAGCCATAGACCCATAGCCCCCCATAGTGCCCCATTCCCACCCCATAGCCCCCCATGCCCCCCCATTCCCACCCCATAGCCCCCCATTCCCCCCCATTCCCACCCCATAGCCCCCCATTCCCCCCCATTCCCACCCCATAGCCCCCCATTCCCACCCCATTCCCACCCCATAGCCCCCCATTCCCCCCCATTCCCACCCCATAGCCCCCCATGCCCCCCCATTCCCACCCCATAGCCCCCCATTCCCCCCCATTCCCACCCCATAGCCCCCCATTCCCACCCCATTCCCACCCCATAGCCCCCCATTCCCACCCCATTCCCACCCCATAGCCCCCCATTCCCACCCCATAGCCCCCCATTCCCTCCCATTCCCACCCCATAGCCCCCCATTCCCACCCCATTCCCCCCCATTCCCACCCCATAGCCCCCCATTCCCCACCATTCCCACCCCATAGCGCCCCATAGCCCCCCATTCCCCCCATTCCCACCCCATAGCCCCCCATTCCCACCCATTCCTACCCCATTCCCCCCCATTCCCACCCCATAGCCCCCCATTCCCCCCCATTCCCACCCCATAGCCCCCCATTCCCACCCCATTCCCACCCCATAGCCCCCCATTCCCTCCCATTCCCACCCCATAGCCCCCCATTCCCCCCCATTCCCACCCCATAGCCCCCCATTCCCCACCATTCCCACCCCATAGTGCCCCATAGCCCCCCATTCCCCCCATTCCCACCCCATAGCCCCCCATTCCCACCCATTCCTACCCCATTCCCCCCCATTCCCACCCCATAGCCCCCCATTCCCCCCCATTCCCACCCCATAGCCCCCCATTCCCCCCCATTCCCACCCCATAGCCCCCCATTCCCCCCCATTCCCACCCCATAGCCCCCCATTCCCCCCCATTCCCACCCCATAGCCCCCCATTCCCACCCCATAGCCCCCCATTCCCACCCCATTACCCCCATTCCCACCCCATAGCCCCCCATTCCCCCCCATTCCCACCCCATAGCCCCCCATTCCCACCCCATAGCCCCCCATTCCCCCCCATTCCCACCCCATTCCCCCCCCCATTCCCCCCCATTCCCCCCCATAGCGCCCCCCCCATAGCCCCGTCCCCACCTCCGGAGTTGAGGAAGCGCTTGCCGCGGGGGGGGGGCTCGGGGTAGGCGCTCGCGAGCGCCCCCTGGGGCCAGCAAAAGGCCTCGGCCGAGAACAGGAGCCCGGGGGCGGCCCCGGCCCCAGCGAAGGCGGAGACGAGCTCGGGGGGGGGCCCGGCCAGAACCACGTCATAGCTGGGGGGGGACGGGGACCCATGGAGGGACCCATAGGGACCCATAGAGGGACCCATAGAGGGACATAGGGACCCATAGAGGGACCCATAGGGACCCATGGAGGGACCCATAGGGACCCATAGAGGGACATAGGGACCCATAGAGGGACCCATAGGGACCCATAGAGGGACATAGGGACCCATGGAGGGACACATAGGGACCCATAGAGGGACACATAGAGGGACATAGGGACCCATAGAGGGACCCATAGGGACCCATAGAGGGACATAGGGACCCATGGAGGGACACATAGGGACCCATAGAGGGACACATAGGGACCCATAGAGGGACCCATAGGGACCCATGGAGGAACACATAAGGACCCATAGAGGGACATAGGGACCCATAGAGGGACCCATAGGGACCCATAGAGGGACATAGGAACCCATAGAGGGACATAGGGACCCATGGAGGGACCCATAGGGACCCATGAAGGGACATAGGGACCCATAGGGAGCCATAGGGACCCATAGGGACACATAGGAACCCATAGAGGGACATAGGGACCCATAGAGGGACATAGGGACCCATAGAGGGACATAGGGACCCATAGAGGGACCCATAGGGACCCATAGAGGGACATAGGGACCCATGGAGGGACCCATAGGGACCCATGGAGGGACATAGGGACCCATAGAGGGACCCATAGGGACCCATAGAGGGACACAGGGACCCATGGAGGGACCCATAGGGACCCATAGAGGGACATAGGGACCCATGGAGGGACCCATAGGGACCCATAGAGGGACATAGGGACCCATAGAGGGACCCATAGGGACCCATAGAGGGACATAGGAACCCATAGAGGGACATAGGGACCCATAGAGGCACCCATAGGGACCCATAGGGACCCATAGAGGGACCCATAGAGGGACATAGGGACCCATAGAGGGACCCATAGGGACCCATAGAGGGACATAGGGACCCATAGAGGGACATAGGGACCCATGGAGGGACCCATAGGGACCCATAGAGGGACATAGGGACCCATAGAGGGACCCATAGGGACCCATAGAGGGACATAGGAACCCATAGAGGGACATAGGGACCCATAGAGGCACCCATAGGGACCCATAGGGACCCATAGAGGGACCCATAGAGGGACATAGGGACCCATAGAGGGACCCATAGGGACCCATAGAGGGACATAGGGACCCATAGAGGGACATAGGGACCCATGGAGGGACCCATAGGGACCCATAGAGGGACATAGGGACCCATAGAGGGACCCATAGGGACCCATAGAGGGACCCATAGAGGGACATAGGGACCCATAGAGGGACCCATAGGGACCCATAGAGGGACATAGGGACCCATGGAGGGACACATAGGGACCCATAGAGGGACACATAGGGACCCATAGAGGGACATAGGGACCCATAGAGGGACCCATAGGGACCCATGGAGGGACACATAGGGACCCATGGAGGGACACATAGGGACCCATAGAGGGACCCATAGGGACCCATAGAGGGACATAGGAACCCATAGAGGGACATAGGGACCCATAGAGGGACCCATAGGGACCCATAGAGGGACATAGGAACCCATAGAGGGACATAGGGACCCATGGAGGGACCCATAGGGACCCATAGAGGGACATAGGGACCCATAGGGAGCCATAGGGACCCATAGGGACACATAGGAACCCATAGAGGGACATAGGGACCCATAGAGGGACCCATAGGGACCCATAGAGGGACATAGGGACCCATGGAGGGACCCATAGGGACCCATGGAGGGACATAGGGACCCATAGGGAGCCATAGGGACCCATAGGGACACATAGGAACCCATAGAGGGACATAGGGACCCATAGAGGGACATAGGGACCCATAGAGGGACCCATAGGGACCCATAGAGGGACATAGGGACCCATAGAGGGACATAGGAACCCATAGAGGGACATAGAGACCCATAGAGGGACCCATAGGGACCCATAGAGGGACATAGGGACACATAGGGAGCCATAGGGACCCAAAGAGACCCATAGGGACCCATAGGGACCCCACAGAGACCCCATAGAGCCCCATAGAGACCCCATAGAGCCCCATAGCGCCCCCATAGAGCCCCATAGAGCCCCCACAGCGCCCCCATAGAGCCCCATAGCGCCCCCATAGACCCCCCATAGAGACCCCATAGAGCCCCCATAGCGCCCCCATAGAGCCCCTATAGAGCCCCATAGAGCCCCATAGCGCCCCCATAGAACACCCATAGAGCCCCCATAGAGCCCCCATAGAGCCCCCATAGCGCCCCCATAGCGCCCCATAGAGCCCCCATAGAGCCCCCATAGCGCCCCCATAGCGCCCCCATAGAGCCCCCATAGAGCCCCATAGCGCCCCCATAGCGCCCCCATAGAGCCCCATAGAGCCCCATAGAGCCCCCATAGAGCCCCCATAGCGCCCCATAGCGCCCCATAGAGCCCCCATAGAGCCCCCATAGAGCCCCATAGCGCCCCATAGCGCCCCCATAGAGCCCCATAGAGCCCCATAGAGCCCCACAGCCCCCCGTAGCCCCCCACCTGTCCACGAAGAGCACGAGCAGCTCGCCCATTGCCCGCAGCGGCTCCATGGCGTCCCGCAGCCAGCGCACCTTCTGCCCCCCCCCCACCGTGCGCGCCACGTCCCCCCCCCGCCACTCCTGGCCCATGCCCAGCGTCTGCGGGGGGGGGGGGGGGGAGCGTTATTGAGGGCACACAGGGAGAGAACCCCCCATTGGGGCCCCCCCATTGGTTCCCCTCCATTGGTTCCCTCCCATTGGTTCCCCTCCATTGGTTCCCCTCCATTGGTTCCCTCCCATTGGGGCCCCCCCATTGGTTCCCCTCCATTGGTTCCCCCCCCCTTGGTTCCCCCCCCATTGGGGCCCCCCCATTGGTTCCCCCCCCATTGGTTCCCTCCCATTGGTTCCCCCCTCCCATTGGTTCCCCCCCCATTGGTTCCCCCCCTCCCATTGGTTCCCTCCCATTCGTCCCCCCCCATTGGTTCCCCCCCATTGATTCCCCCCCCATTGGTTCCCCCCCATTGGTTCCCTCCCATTCGTCCCCCCTCCATTGGTTCCCCTCCATTGGTTCCCCCCCATTGGTTCCCCTCCATTGGTTCCCTCCCATTGGTTCCCCTCCATTGGTTCCCCCCTCCCATTGGTTCCCCCCCATTGGTTCCCCTCCATTGGTTCCCCCCTCCCATTGGTTCCCCTCCATTGGTTCCCCTCCATTGGTTCCCTCCCATTGGTTCCCCCCCATTGGTTCCCCCCCATTGGTTCCCCTCCATTGGTTCCCCCCTCCCATTGGTTCCCCCCCATTGGTTCCCCTCCATTGGTTCCCCTCCATTGGTTCCCTCCCATTGGTTCCCCTCCATTGGTTCCCCCCCCATTCGTCCCCCCTCCATTGGTTCCCCCCTCCCATTGGTTCCCCCCCATTGGTTCCCCTCCATTGGTTCCCCCCCATTGGTTCCCTCCCATTGGTTCCCCCCCATTGGTTCCCCTCCATTGGTTCCCCCCCCATTGGTTCCCCCCCCCATTGGTTCCCCTCCTCCCATTGGTTCCCCCCCCATTGGTTCCCCCCCCATTGGTTCCCCTCCATTGGTTCCCTCCCATTGGTTCCCCTCCATTGGTTCCCCCCCATTGGTTCCCTCCCATTGGTTCCCCCCCATTGGTTCCCCCCCATTGGTTCCCCTCCATTGGTTCCCCCCCATTGGTTCCCCCCCATTGGTTCCCCTCCATTGGTTCCCCCCCCATTGGTTCCCTCCCATTGGTTCCCCCCCCCATTGGTTCCCCCCCCCCCATTGGTTCCCCCCCATTGGTTCCCCCCCCATTGGTTCCCCCCCCATTCGTCCCCCCTCCATTGGTTCCCTCCCATTGGTTCCCTCCCATTGGTTCCCCTCCATTGGTTCCCCCCTCCCATTGGTTCCCCCCCATTGGTTCCCTCCCATTCGTCCCCCCTCCATTGGTTCCCCTCCATTGGTTCCCTCCCATTGGTTCCCCTCCATTGGTTCCCCCCTCCCATTGGTTCCCCCCTCCCATTGGTTCCCCTCCATTGGTTCCCCTCCATTGGTTCCCCTCCATTGGTTCCCCCCCCATTGGTCCCCCCCATTGGTTCCCTCCCATTGGTTCCCCCCCTCCCATTGGTTCCCCCCCATTGGTTCCCCCCCATTGGTTCCCCTCCCATTGGTTCCCTCCCATTGGTTCCCCTCCATTGGTTCCCCCCTCCCATTGGTTCCCCCCTCCCATTGGTTCCCCTCCATTGGTTCCCCTCCATTGGTTCCCCTCCATTGGTTCCCCCCCCATTGGTTCCCCCCCCCATTGGTTCCCTCCCATTGGTTCCCCCCCATTGGTCCCCCCCCATTCGTCCCCCCCCCATTGGTTCCTCCCCATTGGTTCCTCCCCATTCATTTCCCCCCCCCCCCCTCCCCACTTATGGGTCCGCCCCATAGCCCCCCCCACCTTGACGGTGTAGTTGAAGCGCTGGGCCGAGCGCAGGAACCGCTCGTAGCCCTCATTGGCCTCCGTGGCCACCGTGAACACCAGGAGCTGCTCTGAGGGGGGGGACACGGCCCCATTGAGCCCCACTGAGCCCCACTGAGCCCACTGAGCCCCACTGAGCCCCATTGAGCCCCATTAGGCCCCATTAGGCCCCATTCCCCCTCCCCGCCATTAGGCCCCTATTGCCCCTCATGACCCCGGCGTCGCCCCCTACCGGGCCGGAGGTCCCTGAGGGCCGCGGGCGGCAGCAGCAGCAGCAGCAGCCCCGGCAGCAGCGGGGCCATGGCGGGCATCGGGGCGGAGGGGCGGGGCCCGCGGCGGCGGCAGCCAATCAGCGCCCGCGGCCTGCGGCGCCCGCCCAATCGCGTCGCGCCGCCACGTCGGCGGCGGGGGGGGGGGGGGGGGGGGGGGGGGGGGGGGTGGGGGGGGGGGGCTTAAGGAAGGAAGGGGCGGGGCCGAGGAGGGAAGGGGACGCGGGCAAGATGGCGGCGCCACACTCAACATGGCGGCGCCACTCCTCCGATGGCGGCCCCGTCCCCAACGTGGGGGCTTCCCTTGGCGCCCACGCCACGCTCAACATGGCGGCGCCACCGTCAAGATGGCGCCGCCACGCTCAAGATGGCGGCGACACGCTCAAAATGGCGCCTCCCTCCCGACACAGGGGCTCCCCTTTGGGTCAACGCCGCGCTCAAGATGGCGGCGCCCCACTTCCCCACGGCGCCGCCACATCCAAGATGGCGCCCCCCACCGCCCCCGCTCCCCACCGGAAGTCCCTCCCCACCGGAAGTCCCTGCCCACCTGACCGGAAGCCGCCTCAGCGATGGTGGAGAAGAAGCCGGCCGGTACCGTGCGGGCTCCGTGGGGGCCTCCATGGCCCTCAGCGCCGTTACCGGACGCTCCCGCTCCCGTTCCCCGCAGGCCGCCTCCCGGAAGGGGCCCAGCGCCGCGTCCTGGACCGGGCCACCCGGCAGCGGCGCCTGAACCGGCAGCTGGAGGCGCTGGAGAACGATAACTTCGGCGATGACCCCCAGGCGGGGCTGCCCCGGCCCGGGAAGCGCCTCCCGCACTTCGCCGACACCGCCGAGACCGGTGCGGGCCTCTATGGGGGGCTATGGGGGGTCTATGGGGGCTCTATGGGGAGCTATAGGGGCTCTATGGGGGCTCTATGGGGAGCTATAGGGGCTCTATGGGGGGCTATAGGGGCTCTATGGGGGGCTATAGGGGCTCTATGGGGGCTCTATGGGGAGCTATAGGGGCTCTATGGGGGGCTATAGGGGCTCTATGGGGGCTCTATGGGGGGGGTCTATGAGGGGTCTGTGGGGCTCTATGGGTCTTTATGTGTCCCTATGGGGATCGGGGGGTGTCTGTGGGGCAGCTTGGGGTCTCTATGGGTCCCTATACATCGCTATGGGTCTGTATGCATTCCTATGGCCCCCATACATCCCTATGGCCCCCATACATCCCTATGGCCCCCATACATCCCTATACGTCCCTATGGCCCCCATACATCCTTATACATCCCTATGGGTCCCATACATCCCTATACATCCCTATGGGTCCCATACATCCCTATACGTCCCTATGGCTCCCATGCATCCCTATACATCCCTATGGGTCTCATACATCCCTATACATCCCTATGTCCCCCATACATGCCTATACATCCCTATGGATTCCATACATTCCTATACATCCCTATGGGCCCCATACATCCTTGTACGACCCTATCACCCCCATACATCCCTATACATCCCTATGGCCCCCATACATCCCTATACATCCCTATGGCCCCCATACATCCCTATGGCCCCCATACATCCCTATACATCCCTATGGCCCCCATACGTCCCTATGGCCCCCATACATCCCTATACATTCCTATGGGCCCCATACATCCTTGTACGTCCCTATGGCCCCCATACATCCCTATACATCCCTATGGCCCCCATACATCCCTATACACCCCAATGGCCCCCATACACCCCTATGGCCCCCATACACCCCTATGGCCCCCATACATCCCTATACGTCCCTATGGCCCCCATACATCCTTATACATCCCTATGGCCCCCATACATCCCCATACATCCCTATGTCCCCCATACATCCCCATACGTCCCTATGGCCCCCATACGTCCCTATGGCCCCCATACATCCCTATACGTCCCTATGGCCCCCATACATCCCTATGGCCCCCATACATCCCTATACATCCCTATGTCCCCCATACATCCCTATGGCCCCCATACATCCCTATACATCCCTATGGCCCCCATACATCCCTATACATCCCTATGTCCCCCATACATCCCCATACATCCCTATGGCCTCCATACATCCCCATACGTCCCTATGGCCCCCATACATCCCTATGGCCCCCATACATCCCTATACGTCCCTATGGCCCCTATACATCCCTATGGCCCCCATACATCCCTATACATCCCTATGGCCCCCATACATCCCTATGGCCCCCATACATCCCTATACGTCCCTATGGCCCCCATACATCCCCATACATCCCTATGGCCCCCATACATCCCTATACATCCCTATGGCCCCCATACATCCCTATACATCCCTATGGCCCCCATACATCCCTATGGCCCCCATACATCCCTATACATCCTTATGGCCCCCATACATCCCTATACATCCCTATGGCTCCCATACATCCCTATACATCCCTATGTCCCCCATACATCCCCATACATCCCTATGGCCCCCATACATCCCCATACGTCCCTATGGCCCCCATACATCCCTATGGCCCCCATACATCCCTATACGTCCCTATGGCCCCTATACATCCCTATGGCCCCCATACATCCCTATACATCCCTATGGCCCCCATACATCCCCATACATCCCTATGGCCCCCATACATCCCTATGGCCCCCATACATCCCTATACGTCCCTATGGCCCCCATACATCCTTATACATCCCTATGACCCCCATACATCCCTATACGTCCCTATGGCCCCCATACATCCTTATACATCCCTATGGCCCCCATACATCCCTATACATCCTTATGGCCCCCATACATCCCTATACATCCCTATGGCCCCCATACATCCCTATACATCCCTATGTCCCCCATACATCCCCATACATCCCTATGGCCCCTATACATCCCCATACGTCCCTATGGCCCCCATACGTCCCTATGGCCCCCATACGTCCCTATACGTCCCTATGGCCCCCATACATCCCTATGGCCCCCATACATCCCTATACATCCTTATGGCCCCCATACATCCCTATGCATCCCTATGGCCCCCATACATCCCTATGGCCCCCATACATCCCTATACGTCCCTATGGCCCCCATACATCCCTATGCATCCCTATGGCCCCCATACATCCCTATACGTCCCTATGGCCCCCATACATCCCTATGGCCCCCATACATCCCTATACGTCCCTATCGCCCCCATACATCCCTATGGCCCCCATACATCCCTATACATCCCTATGGCCCCCATACATCCCTATGGCCCCCATACATCCCTATACATCCCTATGTCCCCCATACATCCCTATGGCCCCCATACATCCCTATACGTCCCTATGGGTGCTGCGGGCCCCCTTCGGCAGGGAAGAAGAAGAAGAAGACGCGCGGGGACCACTTCAAGCTCCGCTTCCGCAAGAACTTCCAGGCCCTGCTGGAGGAGCAGGTGGGGCCATAGGGGGCCATAGGGGTCTATAGGGGGCTATAGGGGGCTATAGGGGGGCTATAGGGGGGTTTATAAGTAGTCCATAAGCGGTCTATGGGGCTATAGAAAGGTCTATAGGGGGTCTGTGAGTCTTTAAGGGGGTCTATAGGTTATAGGGGGGACTGTAGGCAGTCTATAGGGGCCCTATGGGATTATAGGGGGGTTATAGGGTGTCTGTGGGGTTATAGCGGGGGCTATGGGGGTCTATGGGGTTAGAGGGGGGTCTATGGGGTTAGAGGGGGGTCTATGGGGGTCTATGGGGTTAGAGGGGGGTCTATGGGGTTAGAGGGGGTCTATGGGGGTCTATGGGGTTAGAGGGGGGTCTATGGGGTTAGAGGGGGTCTATGGGGGTCTATGGGGGTTAGAGGGGGGTCTATGGGGGTCTATGGGGGTTAGAGGGGGGTCTATGGGGGTCTATGGGGTTAGAGGGGGGTCTATGGGGTTAGAGGGGGTCTATGGGGGTCTATGGGGTTAGAGGGGGTCTATGGGGGTCTATGGGGTTAGAGGGGGGTCTATGGGAGTCTATGGGGTTAGAGAGGGTCTATAGGGGTCTATGGGGTTAGAGGGGGGTCTATGGGGGTCTATGGGGTTAGAGGGGGGTCTATGGGGGTCTATGGGGTTAGAGGGGGGGCTGTAGGGGGCCTGTGGGGCTCCATTTTCGGTGATTTTTTGGTCACTTTTGACCCGTTTTGCCCATTTTGGGCCCCTTTTGCCCATTTTGGCCCCTTTTTGCCCATTTCGGGCCCCTTTTTGCCCATTTCTTGCCCCTTTTTGCCCATTTCTTGCCCCTTTTTGCCCATTTCGTGCCCCGTTTTGCCCATTTCTTGCCCCTTTTTGCCCATTTCGGGCCCCTTTTTGCCCATTTCGGGCCCCTTTTTGCCCATTTCGGGCCCCTTTTTGCCCATTTCGGGCCCCTTTTTGCCCATTTCTTGCCCCTTTTTGCCCATTTTGGGCCCCGTTTTGCCCATTTCTTGCCCCTTTTTGCCCATTTCGGGCCCGTTTTTGCCCATTTCGGGCCCCTTTTTGCCCATTTCGTGCCCCTTTTTGCCCATTTCGTGCCCGTTTTTGCCCATTTCGTGCCCGTTTTTGCCCATTTCGTGCCCGTTTTTGCCCATTTCGTGCCCGTTTTTGCCCATTTCGGGCCCCTTTTTGCCCATTTCGGGCCCCTTTTTGCCCATTTCGGGTCCCTTTTTGCCCATTTTGGGCCCCTTTTGCCCATTTCGGGCCCCTTTTTGCCCATTTCGGGCCCCTTTTTGCCCATTTCGGGTCCCTTTTTGCCCATTTCGGGCCCCTTTTTGCCCATTTCGGGTCCCTTTTTGCCCATTTCGGGCCCCTTTTTGCCCATTTTGGGCCCCTTTTTGCCCATTTTCGGTCCCTTTTTGCCCATTTTGCCCCATTTCGGGCCCCTTTTGCCCATTTCGGGCCCCTTTTTGCCCATTTCGGGCCCCTTTTTGCCCATTTCGGGCCCCTTTTTGCCCATTTCGGGCCCCTTTTTGCCCATTTCGGGCCCCTTTTGGCCCATTTTGGGCCCCTTTTTGCCCATTTTGGGTCCCTTTTTGCCCATTTTGGGCCCATTTCGGGCCCCTTTTTGCCCATTTCGGGCCCATTTCGGGCCCCTTTTTGCCCATTTCGGGCCCCTTTTTGCCCATTTCTTGCCCCTTTTTGCCCATTTCTTGCCCCGTTTTGCCCATTTTGGGCCCTTTTTGCCCATTTCTTGCCCCTTTTGCCCATTTCGTGCCCCTTTTTGCCCATTTCGTGCCCCTTTTTGCCCATTTCGGGCCCCTTTTGCCCATTTCGGGCCCATTTTGGCCCCTTTTGGCCCATTTCGGGCCCCTTTTTGCCCCTTTTTGCCCCTTTTGGCCCCTTTTGGCCCCATGCTTTGCTCCCCCCCCCCCCCCAGAACCTGAGCGCCTCCGAGGGCCCCAATTACGTCTCTGCCTGCGCGGGGCCCTCGCGCCGGCCCCAGCGCCACTTCTGCAGCGTCTGCGGCTTCCCCTCGGCCTACACCTGCGTGAGCTGCGGGGCCCGCTTCTGCTGCGCCCGCTGCCTCGGCACCCACCACGACACCCGGTGCGGGGGGGGCGTGCGAACGGGACGGGGGAGAACGTGGGAATGGGACATGGGAGAACGGGGGAACGGGACATGGGAGAACGGGGGAATGGGACATGGGAGAACGGGGGAACGGGACATGGGATAACGTGGGAATGGGACATGGGAGAACGTGGGAATGGGACATGGGATAACGTGGGAATGGGACATGGGAGAACGGGGGAACGGGACATGGGAGAACGTGGGAATGGGACATGGGAGAACGTGGGAATGGGACATGGGAGAACGTGGGAACGGGACATGGGAGAACGTGGGAATGGGACATGGGAGAACGTGGGAATGGGACATGGGAGAACGGGGGAACGGGACATGGGAGAACGTGGGAATGGGACATGGGAGAACGTGGGAATGGGACATGGGAGAACGTGGGAACGGGACATGGGAGAACGGGGGAATGGGACATGGGAGAACGTGGGAATGGGACATGGGAGAACGGGGGAATGGGACATGGGAGAACGTGGGAATGAGACATGGGAGAACGGGGGAATGGGACATGGGAGAACGGGGGAATGGGACATGGGAGAACGTGGGAATGAGACATGGGAGAACGTGGGAATGGGACATGGGAGAACGGGGGAATGGGACATGGGAGAACGTGGGAATGGGACATGGGAGAACGTGGGAATGAGACATGGGAGAACGTGGGAATGAGACATGGGAGAACGTGGGAATGGGACATGGGAGAACGGGGGAATGGGACATGGGAGAACGGGGGAATGGGACATGGGAGAACGGGGGAATGGGACATGGGAGAACGTGGGAATGGGACATGGGAGAACGTGGGAATGAGACATGGGAGAACGTGGGAATGGGACATGGGAGAACGTGGGAATGGGACATGGGAGAACGGGGGAATGGGACATGGGAGAACGTGGGAATGGGACATGGGATAACGGGGGAATGGGACATGGGAGAACGTGGGAATGGGACATGGGAGAACGTGGGAATGGGACATGGGAGAACGTGGGAATGGGACATGGGAGAACGGGGGAATGGGACATGGGAGAACGTGGGAATGGGACATGGGAGAACGGGGGAATGGGACATGGGAGAACGTGGGAATGGGACATGGGAGAACGTGGGAATGGGACATGGGAGAACGTGGGAATGGGACATGGGAGAACGTGGGAATGGGACATGGGAGAACGTGGGAATGGGACATGGGAGAACGTGGGAATGGGACATGGGAGAACGTGGGAATGGGACATGGGAGAACGGGGGAATGGGACATGGGAGAACGGGGGAATGGGACATGGGAGAACGTGGGAATGGGACATGGGAGAACGGGGGAATGGGACATGGGAGAACGTGGGAATGGGACATGGGAGAACGTGGGAATGGGACATGGGAGAACGGGGGAATGGGACATGGGAGAACGTGGGAATGAGACATGGGATAACGTGGGTACCATAGCATGGGATAACGTGGGGATGATGTGAGGATAACGGGCGGATAATACCTGGGATAGCATGGGAATGATGGGGATAACATGGGAATGACGGGGATAACATGGGGGTGATACGGGGGATGACGTGGGGATAATGCATGGGATAACATGGGAATGACGGGGATAACATGGGGATAACACATGGGATAACACGGGCGAACGCGGGACCTGGGGCTCTCTGGGATCCTGGCGTGCGCTGACCCGAGCCCCCCCCCCCCCCCCCATCTCCCCACAGCTGCCTCAAGTGGACGGTGTGAGATGACGTCACCCTGCCGAGATGACGTCACCGCCTGCCCCCGATGACGTCATCCCCAAGGCGGCGCCGCCCAGAGCCCCTTGTTTGGGTCCAAACCCGGGGTTTTAAGGCAAAAAAAACCCCCCCCCCCCAAAAAAAAAGGCAACAAATCCCAGGGATTTGGGGTGAATTCTTTGTGTCTATGGAGGAGGATTCCGGAGCGGGAGCGCAAAATGGCCGCCGCATTCCCAACGGGAGCCGGGTGGGAACACGGACACCACACAGGGACGGGGGCCCTTTAAATGGGGGGGGGGGCGGGGACCACAGAGGGCTAAGGAGCCGTTGCCCCTTTAAGAGCGGCTGCCCAACATGGCCGCCGCCACTGATCCAAGATGGCCGCCGCCACTGATCCAAGATGGCCGCCGCCACCGTGCTCTCCTTCCTGTGACGTCATCGGTGCCGTCTCCGTGCCGTCATGCCCTGCGGGGGGGGGGGGGTAAGGGAGGGCACCACTAGAGGGCGCTCTATGGGTGGGGTTGCTCTAGGCCCAGATCTCTATGGTCTTGGAGGACTCTATGCCCATAGAGAAGGGCTCCGTGTTGGGATAGAGCGGCCTTGGAGGACTCTATGCCCATAGAGAAGGGCTCCGTGTTGGGATAGAGCGGCCCTGGAGGACTCTATGCCCATAGAGAAGGGCTCCGTGTTGGGATAGAGCGGCCTTGGAGGACTCTATGCCCATAGAGAAGGGCTCCGTGTTGGGATAGAGCGGCCTTGGAGGACTCTATGCCCATAGAGAAGGGCTCCGTGTTGGGATAGAGCGGCCTTGGAGGACTCTGCCCTGTGACCCTAGAGGCGGAGCCTATTGGCGGGGCGGTGCCTATTGGAGGGGGCGGGGGGCAGCCGGAGGGGCGGAGCCTCTTGGCGAGCGAGGAGCCAATGGGAGGGGAGGGGGCGTGGCCTCACCTGCCTTATTTGGGCACCTGCCCCGGCCGGGCCTTCTCCAGCTTCCTCCTCCTCTCGGCGGGGATCTCGTCCAGGCTGATCCCGTGGTTGCTGGCGCTGGGGGGGGGGGGAGCAATGGGGCGCTATGGGGGGGTCTGAGCCCCACATTGACCCCATAGAGCCCTATAGGCACCCCATAGATCCCTGTATCTGCCCATAGAGCCCTACAGCCACCCCATAGATCCCTGTATCTGCCCATAGAGCCCTACAGCCACCCCATAGATCCCTGTATCTGCCCATAGAGCCCTACAGCCACCCCATAGATCCCTGTATCTGCCCATAGAGCCCTACAGCCACCCCATAGATCCCTGTATCTGCCCATAGAGCCCTACAGCCACCCCATAGATCCCTGTATCTGCCCATAGAGCCCTATAGCCACCCCATAGATCCCTGTATCTGCCCATAGAGCCCTATAGCCACCCCATAGATCCCTGTATCTGCCCATAGAGCCCTACAGCCACCCCATAGATCCCTGTATCTGCCCATAGAGCCCTACAGGCACCCCATAGATCCCTGTATCTGCCCATAGAGCCCTACAGCCACCCCATAGATCCCTGTATCTGCCCATAGAGCCCTATAGCCACCCCATAGATCCCTGTATCTGCCCATAGAGCCCTACAGCCACCCCATAGATCCCTGTATCTGCCCATAGAGCCCTATAGGCACCCCATAGATCCCTGTATCTGCCCATAGAGCCCTATAGCCACCCCATAGATCCCTGTATCTGCCCATAGAGCCCTATAGGCACCCCATAGATCCCTGTATCTGCCCATAGAGCCCTACAGCCACCCCATAGATCCCTGTATCTGCCCATAGAGCCCTACAGCCACCCCATAGATCCCTGTATCTGCCCATAGAGCCCTATAGCCACCCCACAGGCCTCAATATCAACCCTGTGGACCCCCATATCCACCCCATAGGCACCTCTATCCACCTATAGATCCCCTATAACCTCCCATAGCCCCCCTACAGCCACCCCATAGACCCCCATAGACCCCCCCATAGGGACCCCCACGTTGGTCTCACCCAGGCAGGAGGTCGGGGGGGGTGGGGATGGGTTTGGTGAAGCCCTCGCGTCCAACCAGCCAATAGGTGTCCTCCACGCCCTTGCCCTGCGCGGGGGGGCAATAAGGGGGCAATAAGGGGGCAATGGGGCAAAAAGGGGGCAATGGGGCAATAAGGGGGCAATGGGGGCAATAAGGGGACAATGGGTCAATAAGGGGGCAATGGGGCAATAAGGGGGCAATGGGGCAATAAGGGGGCAATGGGGGCAATAAGGGGGCAATGGGGCAATAAGGACTCAATGGGGGCAATAATGAGTCTATGGGGCAATAAGAAGTCAGTGGGGGCAATAAGGACTCAATGGGGGCAATAAGGACTCAGTGGGGCAATAGGACTCAATGGGGGCAGTAAGGTCTCAATGGCAGCAATAATGAGTCTATGGGGCAGTAAGGCCTCAATGGGGCAATAAGGTCTCAATGGGGGCAATAAGGACTCTATGGGGGCAATAAGGACTCAGTGGGGCAATAGGACTCAGTGGGGCAATAGGACTCAATGGGGGCAATAAGGTCTCAATGGCAGCAATATTGAGTCTATGGGGCAATAAGGCCTCAATGGGGGCAACAGAAGTCAATGGGGGCGATAAGGCCTCAATGGGCTCCCTAAAGGAGCCATGGGGCCGCTTCTGGGGCACTTGTGGGGCCCGGGGGGGTCACCTTGAGCTCGGTCTTGCCCCTGATGTCCAGCTTGAAGCCCTCCTTCAGCGCGTGCAAGATGGCCACGGTGCGGGCATTGACATGGATGCGGTAGGCTGTGGGGACAGCGACGTCCCCATGGGGCCCATCACACCCTGCCCCACATCCCCACCTCCCCTTTGGGTCCCCGTTGGGGTCTATGGCCGCCTCCCGGCACGCCCTTATGGGGGATGTGGGGCAGGGAGCCACTTGTGGGGCAGGGAGCCACTTGTGGGGCAGGGAGTGCGGGGCACTCACGGAGGCCGGTGGACTCCATGCGTGAGGCCGTGTTGACGGTGTCACCAAAGAGGCAGTAGCGGGGCATGGTGAGGCCCACGACGCCGGCGACGCAGGGGCCTATGGGGTGGGCGATGGGTGATGGGTGATGGTCAATGGGTGAAGGGCAATGGGCAATGGGTGATGGTCAATGGGTGATGGGCAATGGGTGAAGGTCAATGGTCAATGGGTGATGGGCAATGGGTGAAGGTCAATGGGTGAAGGGCAATGGGCAATGGGTGATGGGTGATGGGTGAAGGTCAATGGGCAATGGGTGATGGTCAATGGGTGATGGGTGAAGGTCAATGGGTGAAGGGCAATGGGCAATGGGTGATGGTCAATGGGTGAAGGTCAATGGGTGAAGGGCAATGGGCAATGGGTGATGGGCAATGGGTGAAGGTCAATGGGCAATGGGTGATGGTCAATGGGTGATGGTCAATGGGTGAAGGTCAATGGGCAATGGGTGATGGTCAATGGGTGATGGGTGAAGGTCAATGGGTGAAGGGCAATGAGCAATGGGTGATGGTCAATGAGTGAAGGTCAATGGGCAATGGGTGATGGTCAATGGGTGATGGTCAATGGGCGGTGGACAATGGCCAATGGTCAATGGGTAGTGGGCAATGGGTGAAGGTCAATGGGTGAAGGTCAATGGCCAATGGGTGATGGTCAATGGGTGAAGGTCAATGGGCAATGGGTGATGGTCAATGGGTGAAGGGCAATGGGCAATGGGTGATGGTCAATGGGTGAAGGTCAATGGGCAATGGGTGATGGTCAATGGGTGATGGTCAATGGGTGAAGGTCAATGGGCAATGGGTGATGGTCAATGGGTGATGGGTGAAGGTCAATGGGTGAAGGGCAATGAGCAATGGGTGATGGTCAATGAGTGAAGGTCAATGGGCAATGGGTGATGGTCAATGGGTGATGGTCAATGGGCGGTGGACAATGGCCAATGGTCAATGGGTAGTGGGCAATGGGTGAAGGTCAATGGGTGAAGGTCAATGGCCAATGGGTGATGGTCAATGGGTGAAGGTCAATGGGCAATGGGTGATGGTCAATGGGTGATGGTCAATGGGCGGTGGACAATGGCCAATGGTCAATGGGTAGTGGGCAATGGGTGAAGGTCAATGGGTGAAGGTCAATGGGCAATGGGTGATGGTCAATGGGTGAAGGGCAATGGGCAATGGGTGATGGGCAATGGGTGAAGGTCAATGGGCAATGGGTGATGGTCAATGGGTGAAGGTCAATGGGCAATGGGTGATGGTCAATGGGTGATGGTCAATGGGTGAAGGTCAATGGGCAATGGGTGATGGTCAATGGGTGATGGGTGAAGGTCAATGGGTGAAGGGCAATGAGCAATGGGTGATGGTCAATGAGTGAAGGTCAATGGGCAATGGGTGATGGTCAATGGGTGATGGTCAATGGGCGGTGGACAATGGCCAATGGTCAATGGGTAGTGGGCAATGGGTGAAGGTCAATGGGTGAAGGTCAATGGCCAATGGGTGATGGTCAATGGGTGAAGGTCAATGGGCAATGGGTGATGGTCAATGGGTGAAGGTCAATGGGCAATGGGTAATGGTCAATGGGTGATGGTCAATGGGTGAAGGTCAATGGTCAATGGGTGAAGGTCAATGGGCAATGGGTGATGGTCAATGGGTGAAGGTCAATGGGCAATGGGTGATGGTCAATGGGTGAAGGTCAATGGGCAATGGGTGATGGGTGATGGGTGAAGGTCAATGGGCAATGGGTGATGGTCAATGGGTGAAGGTCAATGGGCAATGGGTGATGGTCAATGGGTGAAGGTCAATGGGCAATGGGTGATGGTCAATGGGTGATGGTCAATGGGTGAAGGTCAATGGTCAATGGGTGATGGTCAATGGGTGAAGGTCAATGGGCAATGGGTGATGGTCAATGGGTGAAGGTCAGAGGGCAGTGGGTGGTGGTCAATGGCCAATAGGTGATGGTCAATGGGTGGTGGTCAATGGTCAGTGGATGGTGGACAGTGGGCAACGGGTGATGGCTGGGGGGCAATGGTCAGTGGGTGATGGGCAGTTGGAGACTGGCAATAATCAATGGGTGATGGGCAATGAGCAATGGTCAATGGTCAGTGGATAATGGTCAATGGGTCATGGTCAAAGGTTGATGGTCAATGGGTTATGGTCAATGGGTCATAGTCAATGGATGATGCCCAGTGATTGACACCCGATAGATAACACTCAATGGCAGACACCCGACGGAAGGCACCCAATGGAAGACACCCAATGGAAGACACCCATACCTCTTCCATGGCACCCAATGGATGACACCCAACTCATGACACCCAATGGAAGACACCCAATGGAAGATACCCATACCCCTCCCATGGCACCCAATGGATGACACCCAACTCATGACACTCAATGGAAGACACCCAATGGAAGATACCCATACCCCTCCCATGGCACCCAATGGATGACACCCAACTCATGACACTCAATGGAAGACACCCAACGAATGACCCCCAATGGATGACACCCAACTCATGACGCCCAATGGAAGACACCCAACTCATGACACCCAATGGAAGACACCCAATGGAAGATACCCATAACCCTTCCATGGCACCCAATGGATGACACCCAACTCATGACGCCCAATGGAAGACACCCAACGAATGATGCCCAATGGATGACACCCAACTCATGGCACCCAATGGAAGACACCCAATGGAAGACACCCAATGGAAGATACCCATAACCCTTCCATGGCACCCAATGGATGACACCCAACTCATGACGCCCAATGGAAGACACCCAACGGAAGACACCCAATGGAAGACACCCAATGGAAGATACCCATAACCCTTCCATGGCACCCAATGGATGACACCCAACTCATGACGCCCAATGGAAGACACCCAACGAATGACGCCCAATGGATGACACCTAACTCATGGCACCCAATGGAAGACACCCAATGGAAGACACCCAACGGAAGACACCCAATGGAAGACACCCATACCCCTTCCATGGCACCCAATGGATGACACCCAACTCATGACACCCAATGGAAGACACCCAATGGAAGATACCCATACCCCTCCCATGGCACCCAATGGATGACACCCAACTCATGACACCCAATGGAAGACACCCAATGGAAGATACCCATACCCCTCCCATGGCACCCAATGGATGACACCCAACTCATGACACCCAATGGAAGACACCCAATGGAAGATACCCATACCCCTCCCATGGCACCCAATGGATGACACCCAACTCATGACACCCAATGGAAGACTCCCAATGGAAGATACCCATACCCCTCCCATGGCACCCAACGGAAGACCCCCAATGGATGACACCCAACTCATGGCACCCAATGGACGCCCCCCAGCGGACGCCCCCCAACCCATGGCACCCCACGGCCCCGTCCTCACCCGAGTGGAGGCCGATGCGGATGCGCACGGGCACCTCGGGCATGTGGCGCATCTTGAAGGTGCCCACGGAGCTGAGGATGTCCAGGGCCATGTTGGCGATCTCCCCCGCGTGCCGGTTCCCGTTGCGCTTGGGCAGCCCCGACGCCACCATGTAGGCATCACCGATGGTCTCCACCTAGAGGAGACGTCGGACACGGCCATAGGCACCCGATGGGGGGGGGGGGGGGGGGGGCCGGGGGGGGTTATTCACCCTATGGGAGGACGTGGAGGTCGTGGTGGTGGTGGTGGTGGTGGGGACCTTGGTTGGATGCTATGGGGAGGTATGGGGCTGGTGGAACTCCCTAGAGGAGGATGGGGCTCCATAGGGATGTATGGGGCTGGTGGGACTCCAATAGGGACACATAGGGCTCCATAGGGAGATATGGAGCTGGAGGGACTCCATAGGGAGATATGGGGCTGGTGGAACTCCCTAGAGGAGGATGGGGCTCCATAGGGATGTATGGGGCTGGTGGGACTCCAATAGGGACATATAGGGCTCCATAGGGAGATATGGAGCTGGAGGGACTCCATAGGGAGATATGGGGCTGGTGGAACTCCCTAGAGGAGGATGGGGCTCCATAGGGATGTATGGGGCTGGTGGGACTCCAATAGGGACATATAGGGCTCCATAGGGAGATATGGAGCTGGAGGGACTCCATAGGGAGATATGGGGCTGGTGGAACTCCCTAGAGGAGGATGGGGCTCCATAGGGATGTATGGGGCTGGTGGGACTCCAATAGGGACATATAGGGCTCCATAGGGAGATATGGAGCTGGAGGGACTCCATAGGGAGATATGGGGCTGGTGGAACTCCCTAGAGGAGGATGGGGCTCCATAGGGATGTATGGGGCTGGTGGGACTCCAATAGGGACATATAGGGCTCCATAGGGAGATATGGAGCTGGAGGGACTCCATAGGGAGATATGGGGCTGGTGGAACTCCCTAGAGGAGGATGGGGCTCCATAGGGATGTATGGGGCTGGTGGGACTCCAATAGGGACATATAGGGCTCCATAGGGAGATATGGAGCTGGAGGGACTCCATAGGGAGATATGGGGCTGGTGGAACTCCCTAGAGGAGGATGGGGCTCCATAGGGATGTATGGGGCTGGTGGGACTCCAATAGGGACATATAGGGCTCCATAGGGAGATATGGAGCTGGAGGGACTCCATAGGGAGATATGGGGCTGGAGGGACTCCATAGGGAGATATGGGATTCCATAGGGACATATGGGGCTGGTAGAACTCCTTAAGGACACATGGAGCTGGTAGAACTCCATAGGGGGATATGGGATTCCATAGGAACATATGGGGCTGGTGGGACTCCATAAGGACACATGATGCTGGTAGAACTCCATATGGAGATATGGGATTCCATAGGGACATATGGGGCTGGTAGAACTCCTTAAGGACACATGGAGCTGGTAGAACTCCATAGGGGGATATGGGATTCCATAGGGACATATGGGGCTGGTAGAACTCCTTAAGGACACATGGAGCTGGTAGAACTCCATAGGGGGATATGGGATTCCATAGGGACATACGGGGCTGGTAGAACTCCATAAGGACACATGGAGCTGGTAGAACTCCATAGGGGGATATGGGATTCCATAGGGACATACGGGGCTGGTAGAACTCCGTAAGGACACATGGAGCTGGTAGAACTCCATAGGGGGATATGGGATTCCATAGGGACATACGGGGCTGGTAGAACTCCATATGGAGATATGGGATTCCATATGGACACATGGAGGAGATGGGACCCCATAGGGAGCTGTGGGTCCCGTCCCCCCCCCACACCTTGTAGACATCATGGGAGCCAATGATGGCGTCGAAGAGGGTGTAGAGGTCGTTGAGGAGGTCGACCACCTCGATGGGCTCGCTCATGGCCGAGATGGTGGTGAAGCCCACGATGTCGCTGAAGTAGAGCGTCACCTCCTCGAAGTACTCGGGCTCCACCGGGGTCCCCATCTTCAGCGCCTCGGCCACCGACCTGCCGGGGGGCAATGGGGGGCAGTGGGGGTTACCTAGGGAGTCCCCCCAGCCCCATAGCTCCCTATGGAACCCCCCCATAGCGCCCCATAGACACCCCCCCCCCCCCAGCCCCATAGACCCACGGGGGCAGCATCTGGGTGAGGAGCTTGTCTGTCTTCTGCTTCTCGAGCTCGAGCTCCTCGGTGCGCTCCCGGATGAGGTCTTCCAGGTTGCTGGAATACTGCTCCAGCATCCGCAGCATGGAGTCGATGATGTTGGTCTTCCGGCCCTTGTTGATGCTCTTGAACTGGAGGGAACGTGGAGGCAATGGGGGTCAATGGCAGGCAATGGGGTAAACGGGAGGCAATGGGATCAATGGGGGTCAATGGCAGGCAATGGGATCAATGGGGGTCAGTGGCAGGCAATGGGGTAAACGGGAGGCAATGGGATCAATGGGGGTCAATGGCAGGCAATGGGATCAATGGGGGTCAGTGGCAGGCAATGGGGTAAACGGGAGGCAATGGGATCAATGGGGGTCAATGGCAGGCAATGGGATCAATGGGGGTCAATGGGAGGCAATGGGGTAAACGGGAGGCAATGGGATCAATGGGGGTCAATGGCAGGCAATGGGATCAATGGGGGTCAATGGGAAGCAATGGGGTAAACGGGAGGCAATGGGATCAATGGGGGTCAATGGGAGGCAATGGGGGTCAATGGGGGTCAATGGGAGGCAATGGGGTAAACGGGAGGCAATGGGATCAATGGGGGTCAATGGCAGGCAATGGGATCAATGGGGGTCAATGGGAGGCAATGGGGTAAACGGGAGGCAATGGGATCAATGGGGGTCAATGGGAGGCAATGGGGTAAACGGGAGGCAATGGGATCAATGGGGGTCAATGGCAGGCAATGGGGTAAATGGGAGGCAATGGGATCAATGGGGGTCAATGGCAGGCAATGGGATCAATGGGGGTCAATGGGAGGCAATGGGGTAAACGGGAGGCAATGGGATCAATGGGGGTCAATGGCAGGCAATGGGATCAATGGGGGTCAATGGGAGGCAATGGGGTAAACGGGAGGCAATGGGATCAATGGGGGTCAATGGGAGGCAATGGGATCAATGGGGGTCAATGGCAGGCAATGGGGTAAACGGGAGGCAATGGGATCAATGGGGGTCAATGGCAGGCAATGGGATCAATGGGGGTCAATGGCAGGCAATGGGGTAAACGGGAGGCAATGGGATCAATGGGGGTCAATGGGAGGCAATGGGGTAAACGGGAGGCAATGGGATCAATGGGGGTCAATGGGAGGCAATGGGATCAATGGGGGTCAATGGCAGGCAATGGGGTAAACGGGAGGCAATGGGATCAATGGGGGTCAATGGGAGGCAATGGGGGTCAATGGGGGTCAATGGGAGGCAATGGGGTAAACGGGAGGCAATGGGATCAATGGGGGTCAATGGCAGGCAATGGGATCAATGGGGGTCAATGGGAGGCAATGGGGTAAACGGGAGGCAATGGGATCAATGGGGGTCAATGGCAGGCAATGGGATCAATGGGGGTCAATGGGAGGCAATGGGGTAAACGGGAGGCAATGGGATCAATGGGGGTCAATGGGAGGCAATGGGATCAATGGGGGTCAATGGCAGGCAATGGGGTAAACGGGAGGCAATGGGATCAATGGGGGTCAATGGCAGGCAATGGGATCAATGGGGGTCAATGGGAGGCAATGGGGTAAACGGGAGGCAATGGGATCAATGGGGGTCAATGGCAGGCAATGGGGGTCAATGGGGGTCAATGGGAGGCAATGGGGTAAACGGGAGGCAATGGGATCAATGGGGGTCAATGGCAGGCAATGGGGTAAATGGGAGGCAATGGGATCAATGGGGGTCAATGGCAGGCAATGGGGTAAACGGGAGGCAATGGGATCAATGGGGGTCAATGGCAGGCAATGGGATCAATGGGGGTCAATGGGAGGCAATGGGGTAAACAGGAGGCAATGGGATCAATGGGGGTCAATGGGAGGCAATGGGGGTCAATGGGGGTCAATGGGAGGCAATGGGGTAAACGGGAGGCAATGGGATCAATGGGGGTCAATGGGAGGCAATGGGGTAAACGGGAGGCAATGGGATCAATGGGGGTCAATGGCAGGCAATGGGATCAATGGGGGTCAATGGCAGGCAATGGGGTAAACGGGAGGCAATGGGATCAATGGGGGTCAATGGCAGGCAATGGGGTAAATGGGAGGCAATGGGATCAATGGGGGTCAATGGCAGGCAATGGGATCAATGGGGGTCAATGGGAGGCAATGGGGTAAACGGGAGGCAATGGGATCAATGGGGGTCAATGGGAGGCAATGGGGTAAATGGGAGGCAATGGGATCAATGGGGGTCAATGGCAGGCAATGGGGTAAACGGGAGGCAATGGGATCAATGGGGGTCAATGGCAGGCAATGGGATCAATGGGGGTCAATGGGAGGCAATGGGGTAAACGGGAGGCAATGGGATCAATGGGGGTCAATGGCAGGCAACGGGGTCAATGGAAAGCAATGGGAGGCAATGGGGTCAACGGTGGTCAATGGGAGGCAATGGGAGGCACGGGGGTCAATGGGAGTCATAACTGCTCCCACAACCCCATATTGGTCCCATAGCCCCATAACTGGTCCAAATGACCCCATATTGGTCCCACCACCCCATAACTAGTCCCACCCATACAAGCCCCATAACTGCTCCCACCACCCCATATTGGTCCCACAGCCCCATAGCTGCTCCATCGCCCCATATTGCTCCCATCCAACCCCATATTAGTCCTACCCAACCATAAGGGTCCCACCACCCCATATTGGTCCCACCACCCCATAACCAGTCCCACAACCCCATACAAGCCCCATAGCACCATAACTGGGCCAAATGACCCTGTATTGCTCCAACTACCCCATATTGGCCCCATCCAACCCCATATTAGTTCTACTCAACCCTAAGGGTCGTACCACCCCATACTGGTCCCATAGCCCCATATTGGTCCCATAGCCCTGTAACTGCTCCATCACCCCATATTGGTCCCATCCAACCCCATACTGATCCCACCACCCCATACAAGCCCCACAGCCCCATAACTGCTCCATCACCCCATATTGGTCCCATAGCCCCATAGCTACCCCTGCAGTCCAATCACCGCCCCCCATCTCACCCCACATTGCTCCCACCTGGTCGAAGACCTGGTCGATGTTGGGCCTGCGCTCGGGCTGCTCGCTCCAGCATTGCTTCATCAGATGAATGCACTCCAATGGGGCCTGGTCCGCGGACACGGCCGGGCGGCAAAGGGGAGGTGGCTTCCGCACCTTCTCGATGATCTCTGGGGGCATCAATGGGGCAATGAGACCCCCAAGGGGTCCTAGGGGTGGTTATGGTTATCCTGGAGGTGGTTATGGCTACCCTAGAGGTGGTTATGGTTATCCTGGAGGTGGTTATGGTTATCCTGCAGGTGGTTATGGCTATCCTAGAGGTGGTTATGGTTACCCTAGAGGTGGTTATGGTTACCCTAGAGGTGGTTATGGTTACCCTAGAGGTGGTTATGGTTATCCTGGAGGTGGTTATGGCTACCCTAGAGGTGGTTATGGTTATCCTGCAGGTGGTTATGGCTATCCTAGAGGTGGTTATGGTTACCCTAGAGGTGGTTATGGTTACCCTAGAGGTGGTTATGGTTACCCTAGAGGTGGTTATGGTTATCCTAGAGGTGGTTATGGTTACCCTAGAGGTGGTTATGGTTATCCTGGAGGTGGTTATGGTTATCCTAGAGGTGGTTATGGCTACCCTAGAGGTGGTTATGGTTATCCTGGAGGTGGTTATGGTTATCCTGGAGGTGGTTATGGTTACCCTAGAGGTGGTTATGGTTACCCTAGAGGTGGTTATGGTTATCCTAGAGGTGGTTATGGTTACCCTGGAGGTGGTTATGGTTATCCTGCAGGTGGTTATGGCTATCCTAGAGGTGGTTATGGTTACCCTAGAGGTGGTTATGGTTATCCTGGAGGTGGTTATGGTTATCCTGGAGGTGGTTATGGTTATCCTGGAGGTGGTTATGGTTACCCTAGAGGTGGCTATGGTTACCCTAGAGGTGGTTATGGTTATCCTAGAGGTGGGTATGGTTACCCTGGAGGTGGTTATGGTTATCCTGCAGGTGGTTATGGCTATCCTAGAGGTGGTTATGGTTACCCTAGAGGTGGTTATGGTTATCCTGGAGGTGGTTATGGTTATCCTGGAGGTGGTTATGGTTATCCTGGAGGTGGTTATGGTTATTCTGGAGGTGGTTATGGTTATCCTGGAGGTGGTTATGGTTACCCTAGAGGTGGTTATGGTTATCCTGGAGGTGGTTATGGTTATCCTAGAGGTGGTTATGGTTACCCTAGAGGTGGTTATGGTTACCCTAGAGGTGGTTATGGTTACCCTAGAGGTGGTTATGGTTACCCTAGAGGTGGTTATGGTTACCCTAGAGGTGGTTATGGTTATCCTGGAGGTGGTTATGGTTACCCTAGAGGTGGCTATGGTTATCCTAGAGGTGGTTATGGTTACCCTAGAGGTGGCTATGGTTACCCTAGAGGTGGTTATGGTTACCCTAGAGGTGGTTATGGTTACCCTAGAGGTGGTTATGGTTATCCTAGAGGTGGTTATGGTTACCCTAGAGGTAGCTATGGTTACCCTAGAGGTGGTTATGGTTATCCTGGAGGTGGTTATGGTTATCCTAGAGGTGGTTATGGTTATCCTGCAGGTGGTTATGGTTACCCTAGAGGTGGTTATGGTTACCCTAGAGGTGGTTATGGTTACCCTAGAGGTGGTTATGGTTACCCTAGAGGTGGTTATGGTTACCCTAGAGGTGGTTATGGTTACCCTAGAGGTGGCTATGGTTACCCTAGAGGTGGTTATGGTTACCCTAGAGGTGGTTATGGTTATCCTGCAGGTGGTTATGGTGATCATGGTGATGGTTATGGTTATCCTTGCGGTGCTTGCTACCACCTGCAGATGCTTGGCTGCCTCCCATAAGTACCAATAGTGGGGGGGGGGGGAGATGCCCATTGGCTGCCCGTTATGGGGCCGGTACCTTCGGGTGGCAATCCCAGCATGCAATAGGGCCCGCTGCGGCAGATGACCTCCTGCATGATGATCCCGATGCCATAGACGTCCCCTCGGAAGGAGCCGCGGCGTTCCAAGGCCGCGTCCCGCAGCAGCTCTGGCGCCGTCCATAGGCGCTCTATGGGGGGGGGACAAGACCCATGGAGGACCCCATTGGGTGGCGGAAGAGCCCTCGAGGACCCCATTGGGTGGTGATGGGCCCCATCCTCACCCTGTGGTTGCAGGGGGGGGGTTGTGACCCGCTGGGCCTCCAGGAGCTCGTTGTAGCCGTGGTCGGTGACCTTGAGGACGAAGCGCCCATCCACGACGCAGTTGCGGGACTTGAGGCGCCCATGGACCACGTCGCGGTGGTGGAGGTAGCGGACGCCCTATGGGAGAGGAGGGCAATGGGGTGGCAATGGGAGGGTCAATGGGATAGGGAATGGGAGGAGAAATGGGATGGTGGATGGTCAATGGTCAATGGGATGGAGAACAGCTTGGCCACCAGCATGGTCAATGGGAGGGTCAATGGGGTGGGCAATGGGCAATGGGCAATGGGGTGGGCAATGAGAAATGGGGTGGGCAATGGGCAATGAGCAATGGGGTGGGCAATGAGCAATGGGGTGGGCAATGGGGTGGGCAATGAGCAATGGGGTGGGCAATGGGCAATGAGCAATGGGGTGGGCAATGAGCAATGGGGTGGGCAATGGGGTGGGCAATGGGCAATGGGGTGGGCAATGGGCAATGGGATGGGCAATGGGGTGGGCAATGGGCAATGGGCAATGGGGTGGGCATTGGGGTGGGCAATGAGCAATGGGGTGGGCAATGAGCAATGGGCAATGGGATGGGCAATGGGCAATGGGGTGGGCAATGGGCAATGGGCAATGGGGTGGGCAATGGGCAATGAGCAATGGGGTGGGCAATGGGCAATGGGGTGGGCAATGAGCAATGGGCAATGGGATGGGCAATGGGCAATGGGGTGGGCAATGGGCAATGGGCAATGGGCAATGGGGTGGGCAATGGGCAATGGGGTGGGCAATGGGGTGGGCAATGGGCAATGGGGTGGGCAATGAGCAATGGGCAATGGGATGGGCAATGGGCAATGGGGTGGGCAATGGGCAATGGGGTGGGCAATGGGCAATGGGATGGGCAATGGGGTGGGCAATGGGCAATGGGCAATGGGATGGGCAATGGGGTGGGCAATGGGCAATGGGCAATGGGGTGGGCATTGGGGTGGGCAATGAGCAATGGGGTGGGCAATGAGCAATGGGCAATGGGATGGGCAATGGGCAATGGGGTGGGCAATGGGGTGGGCAATGGGCAATGGGGTGGGCAATGAGCAATGGGCAATGGGATGGGCAATGGGCAATGGGGTGGGCAATGGGCAATGGGCAATGGGGTGGGCAATGGGCAATGGGGTGGGCAATGGGGTGGGCAATGGGCAATGGGGTGGGCAATGAGCAATGGGCAATGGGATGGGCAATGGGCAATGGGGTGGGCAATGGGCAATGGGCAGTGGGGTGGGCAATGGGCAATGGGGTGGGCAATGAGCAATGGGGTGGGCAATGGGCAGTGGGGTGGGCAATGAGCAATGGGCAATGGGATGGGCAATGGGCAATGGGGTGGGCAATGAGCAATGGGCAATGGGATGGGCAATGGGCAATGGGGTGGGCAATGGGCAATGGGCAATGGGGTGGGCAATGGGCAATGGGGTGGGCAATGGGGTGGGCAATGGGCAATGGGGTGGGCAATGAGCAATGGGCAATGGGATGGGCAATGGGCAATGGGGTGGGCAATGGGCAATGGGGTGGGCAATGGGCAATGGGATGGGCAATGGGGTGGGCAATGGGCAATGGGCAATGGGGTGGGCATTGGGGTGGGCAATGAGCAATGGGGTGGGCAATGAGCAATGGGCAATGGGATGGGCAATGGGCAATGGGGTGGGCAATGGGGTGGGCAATGGGCAATGGGGTGGGCAATGAGCAATGGGCAATGGGATGGGCAATGGGCAATGGGGTGGGCAATGGGCAATGGGCAATGGGGTGGGCAATGGGCAATGGGTTGGGCAATGGGGTGGGCAATGGGCAATGGGGTGGGCAATGAGCAATGGGCAATGGGATGGGCAATGGGCAATGGGGTGGGCAATGGGCAATGGGGTGGGCAATGGGCAATGGGCAGTGGGGTGGGCAATGGGCAATGGGGTGGGCAATGGGCAATGGGGTGGGCAATGGGCAATGAGCAATGGGGTGGGCAATGGGCAATGGGGTGGGCAATGAGCAATGGGGTGGGCAATGGGCAGTGGGGTGGGCAATGGGGCGAGCACCTTGATGAGGTCGATGAGGAGGGAGGACTTGAACATCCAGTCGAGCTTCATGTCCTCGTTGCGCAGGAGGTCCTCGAGGCTGCCCCGCGAGCAGTGCTCCGAGACCAGGGCGAAGACGCCGCAGTCGTGGAAGAAGCCCAGGAAGAGGTTGACGTTCTCATGGCGCAGGTCCCGCAGCTGCAGGGGGCCACCGTCGGCCAAGGGGCTGCTCTGGGCCCCCTATGGCTACTCATGGACCCACATTGGCCCCCTATGGCTTCCTATGGACCTGCATTGGCCCCCTATGGCTTCCTATGGACCCACATTGGCCCCCTATGGCTTCCTATGGACCTGCATTGGCCCCCTATGGCTTCCTATGGACCCACATTGCCCCCCTATGGCTTCTCATGGACACACATTGGCCCCCTAAGGCTTCCTATGGACGTGCATTGCCCCCCTATGGCTTCCTATGGACACACATTGGCCCCCTATGGCTTCCTATGGACCCACATTGCCCCCCTATGGCTTCTCATGGACCCACATTGGCCCCCTATGGCTTCCTCTGGACTCACATTGGCCCTCTATGGCTTCCTATGGACCCGCATTGGCCCCCTATGGCTTCCCATGGACCCACATTGGTCCCATTGATGCTCCCATGCCCCAGTGTTGTCCCCTGTGTCCCCTTGATGCCTCCATGACCCATGGTTGTCCCCCAGATCCCATCGGTGTCCCCGTGACCCAATGTTGTCCCCCATGGCCCATTGGTGTCCCCATGGCCCTCACCTTGCAGAAGGCCAGCTTGGTGGCCGGTTTCACCTCCCTGTGCTGGTCTCCAGGGAACTTCTTCAGCCAGACCCAGTCACCCTGAGGGGCAAAAGGGGGTGAGGGTTGAGCACCCCTGGGACCAGCCCCACCCCGAGGTGCTGGGGACACCGTGGGGGTGTCCCAACGTCAACCCAACTCCATTCAACTCAACCCAACTCAACTCAATGAACTCAACCCAAAGGAAGTCAACCCAACTCAACCCAATTCAACCCAGTTCAATCCATCTCTACTCAACCGAACTCAATGAACCCAACCCAACTCAATTCAATCCAACTCAACTCAACGATCTCCACTCAAACCCAAGCCAACTCAACGATCTCAACTCAATTCAACCCAACTCAATGAACTAAACTCAACTCAACCCAATTCGATCCATCTCAACTCAACTCAATGATCTCCACTTCAAATCCAAGCCATCCCAACGATCTCAACTCAACCCAACTCTGCTCAACCCAATTCTACTCAATCCAACTCAACCCAACCCAATTCAACCCAACCCAATGAACTCAACTCATCCCAACTCAATGAACTCAACCCAACTCAACTCAATCCAACCCAATGACCTCAACTCAATCCAACCCAACCCAATTCAACCCCATTCAGCCCAACCCAACTCAACCCAATGAACTCAACTCATCCCAACTCAATGAACTCAACCCAACTCAACTCAATCCAACCCAATGACCTCAACTCAATCCAACCCAACCCAATTCAACCCCATTCAGCCCAACCCAACTCAACCCAAGGACCTCAACTCATCCCAACTCAATGAACTCAACCCAACTCAACTCAATCCAACCCAATGACCTCAACTCAATCCAACCCAACCCAATTCAACCCCATTCAGCCCAACCCAACTCAACCCAAGGACCTCAACTCATCCCAACTCAATGACCTCAGCAGAACCCAACCCAATTCAACACCATTCAACTCAACTCCACCCTATGAACTCAACTCATTCCAACTCAATGAACTCAACTCATCCCACCTGAAGCCAAGTCAACCCAATGAACTCAACTCGATTCAACCCAACTCAATGACCTCAACTCAACCCAACTCAATCCAACCCAACCCTCCCAGAAGCCACTGCAGATCCCCCTTCATCCCCCCTCTTTCATCCTCTCCCCACTCAAGCCCAGGGAAGGACACTGGGTGGTGGATCCAGGGGTTGGGATGGAGCAGGAGGACCACGTTGGGGGGGGTCACTGGTGCCTCTTACCTGCACGGAGGCGACAAGGCCCTGCTGGTTAAACAAAAGGAGGAGCAAGGGGAGGTGGTTGTGGGGCCTCAGAGGCTCATCTCCCTGCGGGAAAGGGCATTGGTCACCCACGGCCTAACGTGGCCACCTATGGCCACCAGCCCTCAACTGGGATGCAAGGGGGTAGAGGTGCCAGCGTCCCCTTCCCTCCTAATGGAGCCCTATGGAGGTGGCCTTGCCTTGTCGCCCCCGGTGGTGGCAATGGGGAGGTGGGGTTGGGGTGATCAAGGGGACAATGGGGACCAAAAGCGGGGGGGGGGGGGGACACAAGAGGAAGGGGACCAGGGGAGCTCTCACCTCGGCAATGGCCACGTTGGTGTTGTCCGGGGTGGCAGCGGCGCTCTTGGTGCTCTTGGTGTCACCGGTGCTGTGGCCGGCGAGGCTGGTCCTGCTGCCATCGACCTGTATGGGGACGTGGGGTGTGGGGTGTGGGGATATGAGACATGGGGACACGTCACCCATCAGACCACATCACCCACAGGGCCCCATTAAACCCCTGGGTCTCCTCCCAGGCTCACCCCTTGATGCCTTCTTCAAGCATCAGGGTCTCCTTCCCCCACCCCACATTGAGCACCACAGCCCCATTGCGCCCCCTTATGTCCCCCTATGGCCCCCCTATGGGCACCCTATGGCACCTGCTTGCAGCTGAGGGTGTTGATGAAGGTCAGGTCGTCCATGGTGAGGATGATCTTGTTGGGGCCCTTCATCAGCTGGGCCTGTTGGATGCGGCGCCTGCATGGGATGGGACATGGAAGCTGCTGAGATGCCTCCATAGGGAGCCCGTAGCACCCCATAAGCCCCATAGCCCCCATTGGAGCCCCATAGCTCCCATTGGAGGCCCATAGCACCCATTGGGGTAGTGGGACCCACCTGATGAAGCAGGCGAGGGCAGCGCCGGCTGTGGCCAGGGCACAGATGAGGATCAACATGAGGAAGACGATGGTGGCATCCAGCCCTATGGGAGAGAAAGGGGGTGAGGGCCTTCATCAAGGGCACCCATGGGCACCTATGGGTGCGTCTGGTCAGCTATGGCCACCTATGGTTAGCTATGGCTACCTATGGTTAGCTATGGCTACCTATGGTCAGCTATGGCCACCTATGAGTGCTGTGGTCATGGAGGGCCACCATGGTCAGCTATGGCCACCTATGGTCAGCTATGGCCACCTATGTGTGTTGTGGTCATGGAGGGCCACCATGGTCATCTATGGCCACCTATGAGTGTTGTGGTCATGGAGGGCCACCATGGTCATCTATGGCTACCTATGGTCAGCTATAGCCATCTATGAGTGTTCGTGGTACCATGGTCACCCATGGCCACCTATGGTCAGCCATGGCCACCTATAACCACCTATAACCATGGTCACCCCTGGGTACCTATGATCAGCCATGGACACCTATGGTCCAGCTATGGTGGGCTATGATGGATGGATGGGTGGATGGATGGATGGAGATGGTGGACATGGATGGATGATGGTGGATGGATGATGATGGATAGATGATGATGGATGGATGATGGATGATGATGGATAATGAATGGATGGAGGATGATGATGATGATGGATAGGTAATGAATGGATGGATGATGGATGGATGGATGATGGATGGATGATAATGATGATGATGATGGATGGACGATGATGGATGGATGGATGGATGGATAATGAATGGATGGATGATGGATGGATGGATGATGGATGGATGATGATGATGATGATGACTATGGATGGATGGATGGATGGATGGATGGATGGACGGATGATGGATGGATGATGATGATGATGATGACGATGGATGGATGGATGGATGGATGGATGGACGGATGATGGATGGATGATGATGATGATGATGATGGATGGATGGATGGATGGATGATGGATGGATGATGATGATGATGATGATGGATGGATGATGATGGATGAATGGATGGATAATGAATGGATGGATGGATGGATGGATAATGGATGGATGATGATGATGATGATGATGATGGATGGATGATGATGGATGAATGGATGGATAATGAATGGATGGATGGATGGATGGATAATGGATGGATGATGATGATGATGATGATGGATGGATGATGATGGATGAATGGATGGATAATGAATGGATGGATGATGATGATGGCGATGATGAATGGACGCTGATGGCTGCCAGTGGCTGCCTCTCCCGGCCCCACACCCCCCCTCACCCCCATTACAGATGGAGCCCGTCTCGAACCAACACCCGGCGTCGGTGCCGGGGCTGGCGCTGCGTGGCCAATGGGGGACGCGGTCGCGTTGGCTCAGGCCGCGGGTGCCTGGCTCCAGCCCATAGACCGGCCACAACCGATCCCCTTGGCCGTCGGTGTCCAGCACCACGTAGGGGACCCTGACGGCCCCATCCTGGTCAATGGAGAAGCCTTGGCAGAAGCCCTCGACGTGGAGGTCGTGGAAGCTCTGGGCCACGCTGGTGCCCATCACCCAGCGGCCCGCGCGCCGCGCGGCCTCCACCGCCGCCGCCAGCACGTAGATGGAGTTGTAGATGGTGGCGAAGAGAGGGTGGACCTATGGGGGGAGAAAGCAGGGGGGGGTCAATGGGGTGGGGGAGCAGCAGGAGGGGGAGGGGGAGGGAATGGGAATGGGGGTGGGTGCGGGTCCTGTGGGTCGAGGGTGGTGGCCGTGGTGGTCTCTGTTCAGTGATGTTGGCCATGGTCATCTCTACCCAATGGTGGTGGCCATGGTCATCACCAGTCAATGATGTTGGTCATGGTCATCAACATCCAATGCTAGTGGTGATGGTTATCAACATTCAATGCTATTGGTGATGGTTATCAACATTCAATGCTATTGGTGATGGTTATCAACATTCAATGCTATTGGCCATGGTCATCACCATTCAATGCCATTGGCCACGGTCATCTCCACTTGAGTCCCATTGGCCGCGTTCTCCACCAACTGCCCCATCCTACAACCAACCCATAACCCATCTCTGTGGATCCCATTCCCACCCCATAGATGTGTCCTTCTCCCCATAGAGGTGTCCCTCACCCCATAGAGGTGTCCCTCACCCCATAGAGGTGTCTCTCACCCCATAGACATGCCCTATACCCCATAAACATGTCACTCATAGTTGTATCATTCTCCCCATAGATGTATCCCTCACCCCATAGATGTGTCCTTCACCCCATAGCCCTGCCCTACACCGCATAGCCCTGCTCTACATCCCATAGAGATGTCCTTCACCCCATGGAGATGATAACCCATAGACATGCCCTACACCCCATAGACATGTCCCTCACCCCATAGAGATGTCCTTCATCCCATGGAGATGTTACCCCCCAGAGCTGTCCCTCACCCCATAGACCTTCCCTACACCCCATAGCCCTGCCCCACACCCCATAGGCCCGTCCCTCACCCTGGAGTCATGTCCCACACCCCACAGAGATGTCCTTCACCCCTTAGAGATGATAACCCACGGAGGTGTCCCTCACCCCCCCGCCCTGCCCCACACCCCCCAGCCCTGCCCCACACCTGCACGGGGTCGATGTAGGCAGGGAGCTCGTTGGCCTCCTGGGCCTGGCGCAGGGCCTGGTGGAAGGAGCCGTGGGGCGAGTCCATGGTGATGGTGAGGACGGCGTCGTGCGCGCGGCGCAGGCGGGAGCTGTTGGCCAGGCCCGGGTAGGCCACGCTCTGGTAGGGCAGGGGGAAGGTGAGGGTGTCGTAGGGGATGAAGACGAAGGCGCCGTCGGCCATGCCCAGGTCGGCGGCCGTCTCCAGGAGGACTTTCTGCTCCTGGCCGCCCAGCAGCACCGAGTGCATGCACATGAGCACCACTGCGGGGACAGCAGCGTCAGCAGTGCCATCGTTAGCGCTCGTCGTCAGCATCATCAACATCCATCAGCATCCATCATCCATCATCAACATCCATCAGCATCCATCAGCATCCATCATCCATCATCAACATCCATCAGCATCCATCATCCATCATCAACATCCATCAGCATCATCATCCATCATCAACATCCATCAGCATCATCATCCATCATCAACATCCATCAGCATCATCATCCATCATCAACATCCATCA
This sequence comes from Psittacula echo, assembly GCF_963264785.1. NCBI lineage: Eukaryota > Metazoa > Chordata > Aves > Psittaciformes > Psittacidae > Psittacula > Psittacula echo. The sequence goes on from NC_137767.1 coordinate 194,231, forward strand.
GCATCCATCATCCATCATCAACATCCATCAGCATCCATCATCCATCATCAACATCCATCAGCATCCATCAGCATCCATCATCCATCATCAACATCCATCAGCATCCATCATCCATCATCAACATCCATCAGCATCCATCATCCATCATCAACATCCATCAGCATCCATCATCCATCATCAACATCCATCAGCATCCATCATCCATCATCAACATCCATCAGCATCCATCAGCATCCATCATCCATCATCAACATCCATCAGCATCCATCAGCATCCATCATCCATCATCAACATCCATCATCATCCATCATCCATCATCAACATCCATCAGCATCCATCATCCATCATCAGCATCCATCAGCATCCATCATCCATCATCAACATCCATCAGCATCCATCATCCATCATCAACATCCATCAGCATCCATCATCCATCATCAGCATCCATCAGCATCCATCATCCATCATCAACATCCATCAGCATCCATCATCCATCATCAACATCCATCAGCATCCATCATCCATCATCAACATCCATCAGCATCCATCATCCATCATCAACATCCATCAGCATCCATCAGCATCCATCATCCATCATCAACATCCATCAGCATCCATCATCCATCATCAACATCCATCAGCATCCATCATCCATCATCAACATCCATCAGCATCCATCATCCATCATCAACATCCATCAGCATCCATCATCCATCATCAACATCCATCAGCATCCATCATCCATCATCAACATCCATCAGCATCCATCATCCATCATCAACATCCATCAGCATCCATCATCCATCATCAGCATCCATCAGCATCCATCATCAACATCCATCAGCATCCATCAGCATCCATCATCCATCATCAACATCCATCAGCATCATCATCCATCATCAACATCCATCAGCATCCATCATCCATCATCAACATCCATCAGCATCCATCATCCATCATCATCATCCATCAGCATCCATCATCCATCATCATCATCCATCAGCATCATCATCCATTACCCATCACCATCATCCATCCTTCTTCATCATCACCATCATCATCATCCCTCATCCCTCCATGTTCTCATTCCATGTTCACCATCTCCACCCATCCTTCTCTTCCCATCTCCAGCCATCCTCCATCATCATCATCCTCCATCATCATCATCATCCATCCTCTTCCATCATCATCCATCATTATCCATCGTCTTCATCATCACCCATCATCATTATCCATCCTCTATCATCATTATCCATCATCATCCTCCTCCATCCTCCATCACCATCACCCCCCTTTCCCTCCCTTTCCCCCCTCACCTCTCACTCCATCCGCCCTCTTCACCCTCCTCAACGCCTCCTTGGCCTCCTCCTCCACCGCCCCGGCCACGGCCACCACGCTCACGGGCAACCCCTTGGCCCTCAACCCTTGGGCCACCTCTTGCCCCACTTCCCTCCATAGGTCCTGCGGGGCGGCCACCACGGCCACGTGGGCCCAGCGGAAGAACCTCAGCACCGCGTGCAGCACTTCCACGGCCCCCGGCATGGCCGGCACCACCGTCTCCATCCCGTCCCCACCATCCATGGGCCCCAAGCAGCTCCAGGCCACCAAGGGCTTGTTCCAGGCGGCCATCAAGAGGGCGGCTGCCCCACAGCTGCCGGGGTTGATGGGGCCCACCAAGGCGGACGCGTAGCGGTCGACATTGAGGACCCCCATGGTGGCCTGGGGGGTGGAACAGGCCTCGGGGAGGACCAAGGGGTCCCACCAATAGGCTTGGTTGTAGTCGGGGTCCTTGTTGAGGCGGGAGGTGGCCAAGCGCGAGGCCAGGTCCGGGTGGGCCCGGGCCAGGATGGGGTCGCAGGACCAGGGCCCCATGACCCCCACTTTGAAGGTGGCGCCGTGGGTGGGGGTGGGCGAAGGGAGGAGGAGGAGGAGGAGGAGGAGGAAGGGGAGGAAGGGGGGCGGGAAGGGGAAGGGCCACCGGGGGTGATGGGAGAGGTGGAGGAGGGAGGGGGGGGAGAGGGGGGCGGTGGAGGTGATGCCACTGTTGGAGGGGCAACCATTGATGATCCCATTGGAGATGATGTCCCCATTGGAGATGTCCCCATTGGAGATGTCCCCATTGGAGATGTCCCCATTGGAGATGCAGCCATTGGAGATGCAACCATTGGAGGTGACACCATTGATGCTCCCATTGGAGATGCCACCATTGGAGGTGATGTTGTTGGAGGTGATGCTGTTGGAGGTGCCACCATTGGAGATGCCGTCGTTGGAGGTGATGCCATTGGAGATGCCTCCATTGATGCTCCCATTGGAGATGTTCCCGTTGAAGATGCCACCATTGGAGATGTCCCCATTGATGCTCCCATTGGAGATGCCACCATTGGAGATGTCCCCATTGATGTCCCCATTGAAGATGTCCCCATTGAAGATGCCACCATTGGAGATGTCCCCATTGATGCTCCCATTGAAGATGCCACCATTGGAGATGTCCCCATTGATGTTCCCATTGGAGATGTCCCCATTGATGCTCCCATTGAAGATGCCACCATTGGAGATGTCCCCATTGATGCTCCCACTGGAGATGCCACCATGGACAAGGTCTTCCTTGGAGATGTCCCCATTGGTGATGATGCCCCCATTGATGTCCCCACTGATGCCCCCATTGAGGCCCCCATTGAAGCCCCCATTGGTGCCCCCATCGGTGCCTGCAGGGGCCATGGCCCTGCCTCCCCCCATGCTCCGGGGGCTCCTCAGGCCCGGGGGGGCTGCGCAGGGGGGGCCCGGGGGGGTCCCCATGGGTCCAGCGAGGTCACCATGGCCGGGGGGGGCGCTACCACCTGCGGGGGGGAGAGGGGGGGTGATGGGGGGGGCCATTGAGGGGCATGAGGGGCCTAAGGGGGGGGTTATGGGGGCCCATAGGAGGGTAATGGGGGTGTTATGGGGGCCTATAAGGGGGTAATGGGGGGCTATGGGGGTGCTATGGGGGTGTTATGGGGGCCTATAAGGGGGTAATGGGGGGCTATGGGGGTGCTATGGGGGTGTTATGGGGGCCTATAAGGGGGTAATGGGGGGCTATGGGGGGGCTGTGGGGGTGTTATGGGGGCCCATAGGGGGGTAATGGGGGAATACGGGGGGGTAATGGGGGGTTACGAGGGGCTCATAGGGGGGAATGGGGGGCTATGGGGGGTAATGGGGGCCCATAGGGAAGTAATGGGGGCCAATAAGGGGGGTTATTGGGGGGCTATGGGGGTCTATAAGGGGGAAATGGGGGGTTATGGGGGCCCATAGGGGGGTAATGGAGGGCTACGGGGGGGGGCTATAGGAGTTATGGGGGGGTTATGGGGGTCCATAAGGGGGTAAAGGGGGGGCTATGGGGGGGTTATGGGGAGGGTTATGGGGGATTATGGGGATCCATCGGGGGCCTATCGGGGTTATGGGGGGGCTATGGGGGGCTATGGGGGTCCCGGAGCTCTCCATGACCCATAAAGGAGAGGTCACAGCCCCCCCCCCCGCCTCTGACTCCCATCATCCCCCGCGGCCCCATTAATCCTACGGGGGGGGGGGGAGAAGGAGTAAAACCCGGATTATCCCCTCCCCCCCGCCCCGGGTGATACCACGTGAGGAGATGGGGGGGGACAGAGAGTGACCCCCTCCCATTGCTTCCCATTGCCCCCATTGACACCCATTGACCCTATTGAAACCCATTGACACCCATTGATACCCATTGACACCCATTGACACCCATTGATACCCATTGATACCCATTGACCCCCATTGACACCCATTGACACCCATTGATACCCATTGATACCCATTGACCCCCATTGACCCCCATTGACACCCATTGATACCCATTGATACCCATTGACCCCCATTGACACCCATTGACACCCATTGACCCCCATTGACCCCCATTGATACCCATTGACCCCCATTGATATCCATTGACCCCCCCCTTGGTGCCATAATTGCCCCCCCCCGGGTTATTTCTGGCCCCTTTATCTCCTGCATGTGTCATGTGTATACATACATGTATAGGGACACGTGTTGTATGGACATACATGTATAGGGACACCTGTCATGTGTATACATACACGTATAGGGACACGTGTTGTATGGACATACATGTATAGGGACACGTGTCAAGTGTGTGCATACACGTACAGGGACACGTGTTGTGTACATACATGTGTAGGGACACGTGTCATGTATGTGCTTACATGTATAGCGACACGTGTGTCATGTGTGTACATACATGTATAGGGACACGTGTGTCATACATGTATAGGGACATGTGTCATGTGTGTACATACACGTATAGGGACACATGTCATGTGTGTACATACATGTACAGGGACACGTGTGTCATTTATGGTCATACATGTATAGGGGCCACACGTGAGTCACGTATGGACATACGTGTACCAACCCGCACACGTATGGGCTCACACATGCACATGTACGCAGCGGGACATAAGGGACCCCAATAACCCCATAGAGAACCCCAGTAACCCCATAGGGACCCAATAACCCTAGAGAGGACCTTAATAACCCCATAGGAACCCCAAGGACCTCATAGAGGACCCCAACACCCCCATAGAGGACCCCATAGGAGCCCCCATCACCCCCATAAGGACCCCATAGGGACCCAATACCCCCATAGGGACCAAATAACCCCATGAAGGACCCCAACACCCCCATAGAGGACCCCATAGGAACCCCCATCAGCCCCATAAAGACCCAATGCCCCCATAGAGGGCCCCATAGGAGCTCCCGTCACCCCCATAAGGACCCCATAGGGACCTAATACCCCCATAGGGACCAAATAACCCCATGAAGGACCCCAACACCCCCATAGAGGACCCCATAGGAGCCCCCATCACCCCCATAAAGACCCAACGCCCCCATAGAGGGCCCCATAGGAGCTCCCGTCACCCTCACAGGGACCCCAATAACCCCATAGGAACCCTATAGGAGCCCCCATCACCCCCAGAGGGACCCCAATACCTCCAAAGGAGCCCCCATCACCCCCATACAGACCAAATACCCCCAGAGGAACCCCATAGGGACCCCAATACCCCCATAGGGACCCCATAGGGACCCAATACCACCATAGGGACCCCATCACCCCCATGGAGGACCCCATAAGACCCCCTATCACCCCCATAGGGACCCCATGGGGACCCCATAGGAGCGTCAATACCCCCATAAGAACCCCATGAGGACCCCAAAGAGACCCCATAGGAACGCCAGTACCCCCGTAGGAACCCCATAGGGACCCCATAGGGACCCCAATACCCCCATAGGAACCCCATAGGGATCCCACTAACCTCATAGGAACCGATAGAGACCCCAATACCCCCGTAGGAACCCCATAGGAACCCCATAGGGACCCCAATACCCCCATAGGAACCCCATAGGGATCCCACTAACCTCATAGGAACCGATAGAGACCCCAATACCCCCATAGGAACCCCATAGGAACCCCATAGGGACCCCAATACCCCCATAGGAACCCCATAGGGACACTATAGGGACCCCATAGGGACCCCATAGAGACCCCAATACCCCCATAGGGACCCCAAAGGAACCCCATAGGGACCCAAATACCCCCATAGGAACCCCATAGGGATCCCACTACCCCCATAGGAACCCCATGGAGACCCCAATACCCCCATAGAAACCCCATAAGAACCCCATAGGAACCCCAATACCCCCATAGGAACCCCATAGGGACACTATAGGGACCACATAGGGACCCCATAGGAACCCCATAGGGACCCCAATACCCCCATAGGGACCACATAGGGACCCCAATACCCCCATAGGGACCCCATAAGAACCCCAATACCCCCATAGGTACCCCATAGGGACCCCAGTATCCCCATAGGAACCCCATAGGGACCCCAATACCCCCATAGGAACCCCATAGGGACCCCAGTACTCCCATAGGAACCCCATAGGAACCCCATAGGGACCCCAATACCCCCATAGGGACCCCATAGGAACCCCATGGAGACCCCAATACCCCCATAGAAACCCCATAGGAAACCCATAGGGACCCCAATACCCCCATAGAAACCCCATAAGAACCCCATAGGGACCCCAATACCCTCATAGAAACCCCATAGGAACCCCATAGGGACCCCAATACCCCAATAGGAACCCCATAGGAATCCCATAGGGACCCCAATACCCCCATAGAAACCCCATAGGGACCCCATAGGGACCCCAATACCCCCATAGGGACCCCATAGGGACACTATAGGGACCACATAGGGACCCCATAGGAACCCCATAGGGACCCCATTACCCCCATAGGGACCCCATTACCCCCATAGGGACCCCATAGGAACCCCATAGGGACCCCAATACCCCCATAGGGACCCCATAGGGACCCCATAGGGACCCCAATACCCCCATAGGAACCCCATAGGGACCCCAGTACTCCCATAGGAACCCCATAGGAACCCCATAGGGACCCCAATACCCCCATAGGGACCCCATAGGAACCCCATGGAGACCCCAATACCCCCATAGAAACCCCATAGGAAACCCATAGGGACCCCAATACCCCCATAGAAACCCCATAAGAACCCCATAGGGACCCCAATACCCTCATAGAAACCCCATAGGAACCCCATAGGGACCCCAATACCCCAATAGGAACCCCATAGGGACCCCATAGGGACCCCAATACCCCCATAGGGACCCCATAGGGACACTATAGGGACCACATAGGGACCCCATAGGAACCCCATAGGGACCCCATTACCCCCATAGGGACCCCATTACCCCCATAGGGACCCCATAGGAACCCCATAGGGACCCCAATACCCCCATAGGGACCCCATAGGGACCCCATAGGGACCCCAATACCCCCATAGGAACCCCATAGGGACCCCATTACCCCCATAGGGACCCCATAGGAACCCCATAGGGACCCCAATACCCCCATAGGGACCCCATAGGGACCCCCTGACCCCCTGGGGACCCTCCATTAAGCGGGGTGCGGGGGGGGGGGTCCCTTACCTGGGGCCGGGCCCCCCCTAAATGGGTGCGGGGGGGGAGGGGGGTCCCTGCTCGGTGCCTGCCCCCAGGGAGCCGCCGGCGCCAGAGTGAGGCCAAGGGGGGGGGAGGGGAGGGGGGGAGGGGAGGGGGGGGGGCCTTAATCCCCCCCCATCATCATCGCCCCTCCCCCACCCGGCACCCATGGGGAAATCGGCTTAGGGGGGGGGAGGGGAGCACCCAGGGGTGGGGGAGGGGTCTTATTATGGGATGTCTTATGGGGTATTATGGGATGTCATATGGGGTATTATGGGATGTCATATGGGGTATTATGGGATGTCTTATGGGGTATTATGGGATGTCATATGGGGTATTATGGGATGTCATATGGGGTATTATGGGATGTTATATGGGGTATTATGGGATGTCATATGGGGTATTATGGGATGTCATATGGGGTATTATGGGATGTCTTATGGGGTATTATGGGATGTCATATGGGGTATTATGGGATGTTATATGGGGTATTATGGGATGTCATATGGGGTATTATGGGATGTCATATGGGGTATTATGGGATGTCATATGGGGTATTATGGGATGTTATATGGGGTATTATGGGATGTCATATGGGGTATTATGGGATGTCATATGGGGTATTATGGGATGTCTTATGGGGTATTATGGGATGTCATATGGGGTATTATGGGATGTTATATGGGGTATTATGGGATGCGCTTCCCTGGTTTCTCCTGCTCCAGGCAGGGCTGCAGTGACTCAGCCACACGTGGGGGTGCCGGGGGGCAGCGCTATGGGGGGGATCTATGGGGCAGGTCTATGGGGCAGGTCTATGGGGCAGCTCTGTGGGGCAGGTCTATGGGGCAGCTCTATGGGGCAGCTCTATGGGGCAGGTCTATGGGTCAGGTCTATGGGTCAGGTCTATGGGGCCTCTCTATGGGTCAGGTCTATGGGGCAGCTGTATGGGCCAGCTCTAAGGGTCAGGTCTATGCATCAGGTCTATGGGGCAGGTATATGGGGCAGCTCTATAGGGCCTCTCTATGGGTCAGGTCTATGGGGCAGCTCTATAGGGCCTCTCTATGGGTCAGGTCTATGGGGCAGCTCTATGGGGCCTCTCTATGGGTCAGGTCTATGGGGCAGCTCTATAGGGCAGCGCTATGGGTCAGGTCTATGGCGCCCTCTCTATGGGTCAGGTCTATGGGTCAGCTCTATGGGGCCCTCTCTATGGGTCAGGTCTATGGGGCAGCTCTATGGGTCAGGTCTATGGGGCAGCTCTATAGGGCAGCGCTATGGGTCAGGTCTATGGGGCAGCTCTATGGGTCAGGTCTATGGGGCAGCTCTATGGGGCCCTCTCTATGGGTCAGGTCTATGGGGCAGCTCTATGGGTCAGGTCTATGGGGCAGCTCTATAGGGCAGCGCTATGGGTCAGGTCTATGGGGCAGCTCTATGGGGCCTCTCTATGGGTCAGGCCTATGGGGCAGCTCTATGGGGCAGGTCTATGGGGCAGCTTTATGGGTCAGGTCTATGGGGCAGCTCTATGGGGCCTCTCTATGGGTCAGCTCTATGGGGCCTCTCTATGGGTCAGGTCTATGGGGCAGCTCTATGGGGCCTCTCTATGGGTCAGGTCTATGGGGCAGCTCTATGGGGCAGCTCTATGGGGCCTCTCTATGGGTCAGCTCTATGGGGCCTTTCTATGGGTCAGGTCTATGGGGCAGCTCTATGGGGCCTCTCTATGGGTCAGGTCTATGGGGCAGCTCTATAGGGCAGCGCTATGGGTCAGGTCTATGGCGCCCTCTCTATGGGTCAGGTCTATGGGGCAGCTCTATGGGGCCTCTCTATGGGTCAGGTCTATGGGGCAGCTCTATGGGGCAGCTCTATGGGGCCTCTCTATGGGTCAGGTCTATGGGGCAGCTCTATGGGGCAGCTCTATGGGGCCTCTCTATGGGTCAGGTCTATGGGGCAGCTCTATGGGGCAGCTCTATGGGGCAGCTCTATGGGGCCTCTCTATGGGTCAGCTCTATGGGGCCTCTCTATGGGTCAGGTCTATGGGGCAGCTCTATGGGGCCTCTCTATGGGTCAGGTCTATGGGGCAGCTCTATGGGTCAGCTCTATGGGGCCCTCTCTGGGTCTCTCCTGCCCCTCGGGGGGGGTCGCGGCACCGCAAGGGTGGGGGAGGGGCGGCTCTGCCGCAGGAGGGGGAGGGGAGGTGGGGGGGGAGCCGGGAGGAGGGGGGGGAGGGGCGGCTCCTTTGGCCCCTCCCCCCTCCCCCTCCCCCCCCCTCCTCTTTTAACCCCTCCCCCCCCCCCCGCCCCCGCTCAGAGCCGGAGCCGCGGCGCGGGAGCAGCGGCGCGAGCGGGTCCGTGACCGCCCCTCCCCCCCCCCCCCCCCGCCCCTCCCCCCCCCCGGCACCTGCAATGGAGGGGGGATGGGGGGGGAGGGGCTCGCTATGGGGCAGGAGCTATGGGGCGGGAGCGATGGGGCGGGGCTTTGCCTATGGATCTATAGGGGATGGGGGGGGGAGCTCCCTATGGGGCGGGGCTTTGCCTATGGATCTATAGGGGATGGGGGGGGAGCTCCCTATGGGGCGGGGCTTTGCCTATGGATCTATAGGGGATGGGGGGGGAGCTCCCTATGGGGCGGGGCTTTGCCTATGGATCTCTAGGGGATGAGGGGGTCCTTATAGGGCGGGATCTATGGGGCTGGTTCTATAGAGGATGGGCGTCTCCCTATGGATGTATAGGGGAGAAGGGGGTCCTGCTATAGGGCAGGGATCTATGGGGCTGGGATCTAAGAGGCTGGGGTATCCGTATGCATACGTAGGGAATGTGGGGGGGGGGCCCTTATGAGGCAGGGATCTATGGGGTGGGGATGTGTGGGGCTGGGCATCTCCCTGTGCATGTATAGGGGCTGAGGCCAGGTTTCCCTATGGGGTGGAATCTATGGGGCTGGTTCTGTAGGGGATGGGCGTCTCCCTGGGGGTGTATAAGGGATGGGGGGGGGGGTCGCTATGGGGCTGGGATCTATGGGGCTGGGTAAATAGGGGTATCTCCCTATATATATATAAGGGATGGGGGGTTGTCCCTGGGGGGCTGGGATCTATGGGGCTGGGACCTATGGGGCTGGGTATATAGAGGATGAGCATCTCCCTATGGATACACAGGGGATGGGGGGGTGTCTCCGTATGGGGCTGGGATCTATGGGGCTGGGTATATAGGGGATGAGCATCTCCCTGTGGATGTATAGGGGATGGGGCTGGGTTCTATGGGTCGGAATCTATAGGGCGGGGCTATGTGGGGCCAGGCATCTCCCTATGCATCTATACCTGATTGGGGGGGGGGGGGTGTGTCTCGCTATGGGGCAGGATCTATGGGGCTGAGCATCCCCCTATGGGTGCATAGGGGATGGGGGGGGGAGCTGAGTGTTTCTATGAGGCAGGATCTATGGGGCTGAGCATCTCCCTATGGGGATGGGCTCACACATGTGCAGGTGCCATGACACACGCGTATCGCTGCCCCACACATCCCTGCCCCACACATCCCTGCCCCACACATCCCTGCCCCACACATCCCTGCCCCCTGCCCCACACATTCCCTGCCCCACACATCCCTGCCCCCTGCCCCACACATTCCCTGCCCCACACATCCCTGCCCCACACATCCCTGCCCCCTGCCCCACACATTCCCTGCCCCACACATCCCTGCCCCCTGCCCCACACATTCCCTGCCCCACACATTCCCTGCCCCACACATCCCTGCCCCACACATCCCTGCCCCCTGCCCCACACATTCCCTGCCCCACACATCCCTGCCCCCTGCCCCACACATTCCCTGCCCCACACATCCCTGCCCCCTGCCCCACACATTCCCTGCCCCACACATCCCTGCCCCCTGCCCCACACATTCCCTGTTTCCGGCTGTTTCCGCTCCAGGATTCCTGAGGCTATTTTGGGAGCTGCCACCTGCTGCGACCCCCAAGTGACACTTGGGGGGGGGGGGGGAAGGGGGGGACCCAGCCCCCACCCCACAGAGACCCATAGCACTGCCCCATAGCTCTGCCTTATAGCACTGCCCCATAGTGTTACCCCATAGACCTGCCCCATAGAACTGACCCATAGCGCTGCCCTATAGACCTGACCCATAGCGCTGCCTTATAGCACTGACCCATAGCTCTGCCCTATAGCACTACCCCATAGTGTTACCCCATAGACCTGCCCCATAGAACTGCCCCATAGCGCTGCCCTATAGCACTGCCCCATAGACCTGCCCCATAGGGCTGCCCCATAGAACTGCCCCATAGACCTGCCCTATAGGGCTGCCCCATAGAACTGACCCATAGCACTGACCATAGCTCTGCCCCATAGACCTGCCCCATAGGGCTGCCCCATAGAACTGCCCCATAGACCTGCCCTATAGTGCTGCCCCATAGAACTGCCCTATAGGGCTGCCCCATAGAACTGACCCATAGCACTGACCTATAGCTCTGCTCCATAGTGCTGCCCCATAGCTCTGCCCCACGGCCATGGGGAGGTGGGGGGGCACTGGGGGGGTGGGACCCACACATCGGGGTCTCCCTCCCAGCCAGTCCCATGGGGCTGGGTGCCCCCCATAGCCCCATGGCTTGGGGGCTGCCCCACTGCAATGGGGCCCAGGGGGCTAGGGGGCACCCCATAGCAATGGCACCCATGGACCTACAGAGGGCATGCATGGATCTGTGGGGTGAACCCATAGGGCTACAGGGAGAAGCCATGGTGTTATGGGGCACCCATGGATCTATGGGGCACCCCATAGCAATGGCACCCATGGATCTATGGGGCACCCCATAGCAATGGCACCCATAGGACTATGGGGCATCCACTGCAGTAGCGCCCATGGATCTATGGGGCACCCCATAGCAATGGCACCCATGGATCCATATGGGGCACCCATGGGGTTATGGGGCACCCATTGGCAACGACACCCATGGACCTATAGGGGGGACCCATGGACCTATAGGGAGAACCCATGGACCTACAGGGGGCAACCATGGGGTTATGGGGCACCCATTGGCAACAACACCCATGGACCTATAGGGGGAACCCATGGACCTATAGGGGGCACCCATGGGGTTATGGGGCACCCATTGACAACGACACCCATGGACCTATAGGGGGCACCCATGGACCTACAGGGGGCACCCATGGGGTTATGGGGCACCCATTGACAACGACACCCATGGACCTACAGGGGGAACCCATGGGGTTATGGGGCACCCATTGACAACGACACCCATGGACCTATAGGGGAGAACCCATTGACCTATAGGGAGAACCCATGGACCTATAGGGGGCACCCATGGACCTACAGGGGGCACCCATGGGGTTATGGGGCACCCATTGGCAACGACACCCATGGACCTACAGGGGGAACCCATGGGGTTATGGGGCACCCATTGACAACGACACCCATGGACCTATAGGGGGCACCCATGGACCTACAGGGGGCACCCATGGGGTTATGGGGCACCCATTGGCAACGACACCCATGGACCTATAGGGGGCACCCATGGGGTTATGGGGCACCCATTGGCAACGACACCCATGGACCTATAGGGGGCAGCCATGGGGTTATGGGGCACCCATTGACAACGACACCCATGGACCTATAGGGGGCACCCATGGACCTACAGGGGGCACCCATGGGGTTATGGGGCACCCATTGACAACGACACCCATGGACCTATAGGGGGCACCCATGGACCTATAGGGAGAACCCATGGACCTACAGGGGGCACCCATGGGGTTATGGGGCAGCCATTGACAACGACACCCATGGACCTATAGGGAGACCCCATGGACCTATAGGGGGGCCCCACAGCTCCCGGCGTCCCCCCCTCCAACACCCCCTTCCCCTCTCTCCCTCCCGCTCCCGCCGCCCCCCTTGACCTCTCCCTGCTCTCTCCGCAGCCCCCACCATGGCGAGCCCGACCCCGCTGCCCTTCCCCTTCCTCCTCCTCCTCCTCCTCCTCCCTTCCTCCTCCTCCTCCTCGGAGCAGCTCCTGGTCCACACGGCCGACGGCCCCGTCCTGGGCTCCCTCCTCCCGGTGCCTTCCTCCTCCTCCTCCTCCTCCTCCTCCTCCTCCTTCGCCGCCGCCTTCCTGGGCATCCCCTACGCCGAGCCCCCCGTGGGGCCCCTGCGCTTCCGCCCCCCGCGCCCTGCCCGCCCTTGGAGCCTGCCCTTGGACGCCTCCTCGCACCGCAGCGCCTGCTTCCAGGCCGTGGACACCACGTTCCCGGGCTTCGCCGGCGCCGAGATGTGGAACCCCGCGGGCGAGATGAGCGAGGACTGCCTCTACCTCAACGTCTGGCTCCCGTCCCCGCGCCCGCCCCGCTTGATCCCCGTCCTCGTCTGGATCTACGGCGGCGGCTTCTACAGCGGCGCCGCCTCCTTGGACGTCTACGACGGCCGCGTCCTGGCCGCCTCGCAGGCGGTCGCCGTGGTCTCCATGAACTACCGCGTGGGCGCCTTGGGCTTCCTGGCGCTGCCGGGGCACCCGGAGGCGCCGGGCAACGCGGGGCTCTGGGACCAGCGCCTGGCGCTGCGCTGGGTGCAGCGCAACATCCGCGCCTTCGGCGGCGACCCGCGCGCCGTCACGCTCTTCGGCGAGAGCGCCGGCGCCGCCTCCGTGGGCATCCACCTCCTGGCCCCCGGCAGCCGGGGCCTCTTCCGCCGCGCCGTGCTGCAGAGCGGCTCCCCCAACGGGCCCTGGGCCACCGTGGGGGCCGCCGAGAGCCGGCGCCGCGCGGCCGCCCTGGCGATGGAGCTGGGGTGCGGCAATGGTGGCGGTGGTGGTGGCGACTCGGAGTTGGTGGCGTGCCTGCGGGAGCGCCCGGCGCCGGAGCTGGTGCGGGGGGAAGCGGCGGTGCTGCCGCAGGAAAGCGTCTTCCGCTTCGCCTTCGTGCCCGTGGTGGACGGGGACTTCCTGCCGGAGAGCCCGGAGGTGCTGCTGGGCGCGGAGGAGGCCGGGACGGCGGGCGCGGGAAGCCGGGGCGATCTCCGTGGGGCTGGTGGCCACGGGGAGGGAGCCGGTAGCCAAGGCGGTGGCTATGGGGGTGGCCATGGCGCTGGCCCTGGTGCTGAGCCTGGGGGCCATGGTGATGATGCCGGCACCCAAGGATCGAGCCACGGCGGTACCCGGGGCGCTGTCCGTGGTGCTGATGCCGGTATCCATGGTGACGATGCCGGTGTCCATGGTGCTGATGCCGGTGTCCATGGTGACGATGCCGGTATCCATGGTGCTGATGCCGGTCCCCAGCGCGCGGTCCATGGGGGTACCCGGGGCGCTGTCCATGGTGCTGATGCCGGTGTCCATGGTGCTGATGCCGGTGTCCATGGTGCTGATGCCGGTTCCCAGCGCGCTGTCCATGGGGGTACCCGGGGCGCTGTCCGTGGTGCTGATGCCGGTCCCCACGGTGCTGATGCCGGTCCCCAAGGCACCGAAGGCGAGGCCGGCATCGACATCCTCCTGGGCGCCGTGCAGGACGAAGGCACCTACTTCCTGGTCTACGGCGTTCCCGGCTTCGGGAAGGACAACGAGAGCCTCATCAGCCGCGACGACTTCCTCAAAGGGGTGCGCATGGGGGTCCCGCAAGGCAACGAGGTGGTGGCGGCGGCGGTGGAGCTGCAGTACACGGACTGGCTGGACCAGGACAACCCGGTGAAGAACCGGGAGGCGCTGGGAGCCATCGTGGGCGACCACAACGTGGTTTGTCCCCTGATGGAGTTCGCCTTGCGCTGGGCGGAGCGCGGCCGCGGCCGGGTCTACGCGTTCCTGTTCGAGCACCGCGCGTCCACGCTGCTGTGGCCGCAGTGGATGGGGGTGCCCCACGGGTACGAGATCGAGTTCGTGTTCGGGCAGCCGCTGAGGCCGGAGCTGAACTACACCGAGGAGGAGAAGAGGCTGAGCAGGAGGATGATGGGATACTGGGGGAACTTCGCGCGGATGGGGTGGGCAAGGGGGAAATGGGGGGGGTGGGGGGGTGGTGATGGAGGGGGATGGAGGGGGATGGGTGATGATGATGATGGAGGATGGAGGAGGATGGAGGACGATGATGATGGATGAGGATGGAGGAGGGTGGGTGATGATGGAGGATGATGATGGAGGATGATGATGGATCATGATGGTTGATAATGGATGATGGATGATGCATGATGATGATGATGATGATGATGATGATGACGATGTGGATGGATGAGGATGGATGAAGACGAGCCTGTATCAATGGCTGAGTGAAGGGTTGGGTGGATGGTGATGAATGGGTGATGGATGATGATGATGATGGATGATGATGATGGATGATGGAGGATGATGAGGATGTTGTTTATGCATGGGTGATGATGGAGGGTGATGATGGAGGATGATGATGGATCATGATGGTTGATAATGGATGATGGATGATGCATGATGATGATGATGATGATGACGATGTGGATGGATGAGGATGGATGAAGACGAGCCTGTATCAATGGTTGAGTGAAGGGTTGGGTGGATGGTGATGAATGGGTGATGGATGATGATGATGATGCTGATGCTGGAGGATGATGATGATGGAGGATGATGGGTGATGATGATGATAATGGATGATGCTGCTGGATGATGATGATGATGATGGATGATGATGATGGATAGTGATGATGGATGATGATGATGATGGAGGATGCTGATGCTGGAGGATGATGATGATGGAGGATGATGGGTGATGATGATGATAATGGATGATGCTGCTGGATGATGATGATGATGATGGATGATGATGATGGATAGTGATGATGGATGATGATGATGATGGAGGATGATGATGATGATGCTGGATGATGATGATGCTGGATAGTGATGATGCTGGATGATGATGATGCTGGATAGTGATGATGCTGGATGATGATGATGCTGGATAGTGATGATGCTGGATGATGATGATGATGGATAGTGATGATGCTGGATAGTGATGATGATGGATGATGCTGATGCTGGACAGTGATGATGCTGGATGATGATGATGATGGATAGTGATGATGATGGATGATGATGATGCTGGATAGTGATGATGATGGATGATGATGATGCTGGATAGTGATGATGATGGATGATGATGATGCTGGATAGTGATGATGATGGATGATGATGATGCTGGATAGTGATGATGATGGATGATGATGATGATGGATAGTGATGATGGTGGATGATGATGATGCTGGATAGTGATGATGATGGATGATGATGATGCTGGATAGTGATGATGATGGATGATGATGATGCTGGATAGTGATGATGATGGATGATGATGATGCTGGATAGTGATGATGGTGGATGATGATGATGCTGGATAGTGATGATGATGGATGATGATGATGATGGATAGTGATGATGGTGGATGATGATGATGCTGGATAGTGATGATGATGGATGATGATGATGATGGATAGTGATGATGATGCTGGATGATGATGATGGATAGTGATGATGATGGATGATGATGATGATGGATAGTGATGATGGTGGATGATGATGATGCTGGATAGTGATGATGATGGATGATGATGATGATGGATGATGATGATGCTGGATAGTGATGATGATGGATGATGATGATGCTGGATAGTGATGATGATGGATGATGATGATGCTGGATAGTGATGATGATGGATGATGATGATGCTGGATAGTGATGATGATGGATGATGATGATGATGGATAGTGATGATGATGGATGATGATGATGCTGGATAGTGATGATGATGGATGATGATGATGATGGATAGTGATGATGCTGGATGATGATGATGATGGATAGTGATGATGCTGGATGATGATGATGATGGATAGTGATGATGATGGATGATGATGATGCTGACGATGCTGATGCTGAATGATGATGATGGATGATGATGATGGATGATGATGATGATGCTGGATGATGCTGATGCTGGATGATGATGATGGATGATGATGATGATGGATGATGATGATGATGGATGATGATGATGATGGATGATGATGATGATGGATGATGACAATGCTGACGATGCTGATGCTGGATGATGATGATGATGCTGGATGATGCTGATGCTGGATGATGATGATGGATGATGATGATGATGGATGATGATGATGGATGATGATGATGGATGATGATGATGATGGATGATGATGATGATGGATGATGATGATGATGGATGATGACAATGCTGACGATGCTGATGCTGGATGATGATGATGCTCGATGATGATGATGGATGATGATGATGATGGATGATGATGATGATGGATGATGATGATGCTGGATGATGATGGATGATGATGATGATGGATGATGATGATGCTGGATGATGATGGATGATGATGATGATGGATGATGATGATGATGGATGATGATGATGATGATGGATGATGATGATGATGGATGATGATGATGATGGATGATGATGATGATGGATGATGATGATGATAGATGATGACAATGCTGACGATGCTGATGCTGGATGATGATGATGCTGGATGATGATGATGCTGGATGATGATGATGGATGATGATGATGATGGATGATGATGATGATGGATGATGATGATGATGGATGATGATGATGATGCTGGATGATGATGATGCTGGATGATGATGATGCTGGATGATGATGATGGATGATGATGATGATGGATGATGATGATGATGGATGATGATGATGATGGATGATGATGATGATGCTGGATGATGATGCTGGATGATGATGCTGGATGATGATGCTGGATGATGATGATGATGATGGATGATGATGATGATGGATGATGATGATGATGGATGATGATGATGATGCTGGATGATGATGCTGGATGATGATGCTGGATGATGATGATGATGCTGGATGATGATGATGATGATGGATGATGATGATGATGGATGATGATGATGATGCTGGATGATGATGCTGGATGATGATGCTGGATGATGATGCTGGATGATGATGATGATGATGGATGATGATGCTGGATGATGATGACAATGCTGACGATGCTGATGCTGCTCCATGGATGTCTCCGTGTGCTCTGTGCCGGGCTCGGTTCCCCCTCGCCGCCCTCTCACCCGGTGCCCGTTGCCTTGCAGGGACCCGAATGGACGCGAGGAGCCCGGGACGGGCCCGCGGTGGCCCCGGTTCACGGTGAGGGGCCAGGGCTACGCTCGGCTCAACACGAACCCCTTGAGCCAAGGGAAGGGGCTGCGGGCCCAGGCCTGCGCCTTCTGGACCCGGTTCCTGCCCAAGCTCCTGCACGCAACCGGTACCGGGATGGGGAATGGGATATGGGGTATGGGGTATGGGATATGGGGTATGGGATATGGGGTATGGGGTATGGGGTATGGGGTATGGGGTATGGGATATGGGATATGGGGTATGGGGTATGGGATATGGGATATGGGGTATGGGGTATGGGATATGGGGTATGGGGTATGGGGTATGGGGTATGGGATATGGGATATGGGGTATGGGGTATGGGATATGGGATATGGGATATGGGGTGTGGGATATGGGATATGGGGTATGGGATATGGGGTATGGGATATGGGATATGGGGTATGGGGTATGGGATATGGGATATGGGGTATGGGATATGGGGTATGGGATATGGGGTATGGGGTATGGGATATGGGATATGGGGTATGGGGTATGGGATATGGGATATGGGGTATGGGATATGGGGTATGGGGTATGGGGTATGGGGTATGGGATATGGGGTATGGGATATGGGGTATGGGGTATGGGATATGGGATATGGGGTATGGGATATGGGATATGGGATATGGGGTATGGGATATGGGGTATGGGGTATGGGGTATGGGGTATGGGATATGGGATATGGGGTATGGGGTATGGGATATGGGATATGGGGTGTGGGATATGGGGTATGGGATATGGGGTATGGGGTATGGGATATGGGATATGGGATATGGGATATGGGATATGGGGTGTGGGATATGGGATATGGGGTATGGGATATGGGGTATGGGATATGGGGTATGGGGTATGGGATATGGGGTATGGGATATGGGGTATGGGGTATGGGATATGGGGTATGGGGTATGGGGTATGGGGTATGGGATATGGGGTATGGGGTATGGGGTATGGGATATGGGGTATGGGGTATGGGGTATGGGGTATGGGGTATGGGATATGGGGTATGGGATATGGGGTATGGGGTATGGGGTATGGGATATGGGGTATGGGGTATGGGGTATGGGGTATGGGGTATGGGATATGGGGTATGGGATATGGGATATGGGGTATGGGATATGGGGTATGGGGTATGGGGTATGGGGTATGGGGTATGGGATATGGGATATGGGGTATGGGGTATGGGGTATTATGGGATATGGGGTATGGGGTATGGGATATGGGGTATGGGATATGGGGTATGGGATATGGGATATGGGATATGGGGTATGGGATACGGGGTATGGGGTATGGGATATGGGGTATGGGATATGGGGTATGGGATATGGGGTATGGGGTATGGGATATGGGGTATGGGGTATGGGATATGGGGTATGGGGTATGGGGTATGGGATATGGGGTATGGGATATGGGATATGGGGTATGGGGTGTGGGATATGGGATATGGGATATGGGATATGGGGTATGGGGTATGGGGTATGGGGTATGGGGTATGGGATATGGGATATGGGGTATGGGGTATGGGATATGGGATATGGGGTACGGGGTGTGGGATATGGGGTATGGGGTATGGGATATGGGATATGGGGTATGGGATATGGGGTATGGGGTATGGGATATGGGGTATGGGATATGGGATATGGGGTATGGGGTATGGGGTATGGGGTGTGGGATATGGGATATGGGGTATGGGGTATGGGATATGGGATATGGGATATGGGATATGGGATATGGGATATGGGGTATGGGGTATGGGATATGGGATATGGGATATGGGGTATGGGGTATGGGGTATGGGATATGGGATATGGGATATGGGTATGGGATATGGGATATGGGGTATGGGGTATGGGATATGGGATATGGGATATGGGGTATGGGGTATGGGATATGGGATATGGGATATGGGATATGGGGTATGGGGTATGGGATATGGGATATGGGATATGGGGTATGGGGTGTGGGATATGGGATATGGGATATGGGATATGGGGTATGGGGTATGGGGTATGGGATATGGGATATGGGATATGGGGTATGGGATATGGGATATGGGATATGGGGTATGGGGTATGGGGTGTGGGATTTGGGATATGGGATATGGGATATGGGATATGGGGTATGGGGTATGGGGTATGGGATATGGGATATGGGATATGGGGTATGGGGTATGGGGTATGGGGTATGGGATATGGGGTATGGGGTATGGGGTATGGGATATGGGGTATGGGGTATGGGATATGGGGTATGGGGTATGGGGTGTGGGATATGGGATATGGGGTATGGGGTATGGGGTATGGGATATGGGATATGGGGTATGGGGTATGGGATATGGGGTATGGGGTATGGGATTATGGGGTATGGGGTATGGGGTGTGGGATATGGGATATGGGTATGGGGTATGGGATATGGGGTATGGGGTATGGGATATGGGATATGGGGTATGGGGTATGGGGTATGGGATATGGGATATGGGGTATGGGGTGTGGGATATGGGATATGGGGTATGGGGTATGGGGTATGGGATATGGGATATGGGGTATGGGGTGTGGGATATGGGATATGGGATATGGGGTATGGGGTATGGGGTATGGGGTATGGGTATGGGATATGGGATATGGGGTATGGGGTATGGGTATGGGATATGGGGTACGGGGTGTGGGATATGGGGTATGGGGTATGGGATATGGGATATGGGGTATGGGATATGGGGTATGGGGTATGGGATATGGGGTATGGGATATGGGATATGGGGTATGGGGTATGGGGTAGGGGTGTGGGATATGGGATATGGGATATGGGATATGGGATATGGGGTATGGGGTATGGGATATGGGATATGGGATATGGGGTATGGGGTGTGGGATGGATTGGGATATGGGTTATGGGATATGGGGTATGGGGTATGGGGTATGGGTATGGGATATGGGATATGGGGTATGGGATATGGGATATGGGATATGGGGTATGGGGTATGGGGTATGGGGTGTGGGATATGGGATATGGGATATGGGATATGGGATATGGGGTATGGGGTATGGGGTATGGGATATGGGATATGGGATATGGGGTATGGGGTATGGGGTATGGGATATGGGGTATGGGATATGGGATATGGGGTATGGGGTATGGGGTATGGGGTATGGGGTGTGGGATATGGGATATGGGATATGGGATATGGGATATGGGGTATGGGGTATGGGGTATGGGATATGGGATATGGGATATGGGGTATGGGGTATGGGTATGGGATATGGGGTATGGGTATGGGATATGGGGTATGGGGTATGGGGTATGGGGTATGGGGTGTGGGATATGGGATATGGGGTATGGGGTATGGGGTATGGGATATGGGATATGGGATATGGGGTATGGGGTGTGGGATATGGGATATGGGATATGGGATATGGGGTATGGGGTATGGGATATGGGGTATGGGATATGGGATATGGGGTATGGGATATGGGATATGGGGTATGGGATATGGGGTATGGGGTATGGGGATATGGGGTATGGGATATGGGATATGGGGTATGGGGTATGGGATATGGGATATGGGATATGGGATATGGGATATGGGGTATGGGGTGTGGGATATGGGATATGGGATATGGGATATGGGGTGTGGGATATGGGGTATGGGATATGGGATATGGGATATGGGATATGGGGTGTGGGATATGGGATATGGGATATGGGGTACGGGGTGTGGGATATGGGGTATGGGGTATGGGATATGGGATATGGGGTATGGGATATGGGGTATGGGGTATGGGGTATGGGGTATGGGATATGGGGTATGGGATATGGGATATGGGGTATGGGGTATGGGGTATGGGTATGGGATATGGGGTATGGGATATGGGATATGGGGTATGGGGTATGGGGTATGGGGTGTGGGATATGGGATATGGGATATGGGATATGGGATATGGGGTATGGGGTATGGGATATGGGATATGGGATATGGGGTATGGGGTGTGGGATTTGGGATATGGGATATGGGATATGGGGTATGGGGTATGGGATATGGGGATTGGGATATGGGGTATGGGATATGGGATATGGGATATGGGGTATGGGGTATGGGGTATGGGGTGTGGGATATGGATATGGGATATGGGATATGGGTATGGGGTATGGGGTATGGGATATGGGATATGGGGTATGGGTATGGGGTATGGGATATGGGATATGGGATATGGGATATGGGTATGGGGTATGGGGTATGGGATATGGGATATGGGTATGGGGTATGGGGTATGGGGTATGGGATATGGGGTATGGGATATGGGATATGGGGTATGGGGTATGGGGTATGGGGTATGGGGTGTGGGATATGGGATATGGGGTATGGGGTATGGGGTATGGGATATGGGATATGGGGTATGGGGTATGGGATATGGGGTATGGGGTATGGGGTATGGGGTATGGGATATGGGGTATGGGATATGGGATATGGGATATGGATATGGTGTATGGGGTATGGGGTATGGGATATGGGGTATGGGGTATGGGGTATGGGATATGGGGTATGGGATATGGGATATGGGATATGGGATATGGGGTATGGGGTATGGGGTGTGGGATATGGGATATGGGGTATGGGATATGGGATATGGGGTATGGGGTATGGGATATGGGATATGGGGTATGGGGTATGGGATATGGGGTATGGGGTGTGGGGTGTGGGGTCTGTGGGCCCCATGGGCGCTGTGGGTCTGACACGGTCCCGCAGGCCCCATGGAGGAGGCCGAGCGCCAATGGAGGCAGGAATTCCACCGCTGGAGCTCGTACATGGGGCGCTGGAAGAGCCACTTCGAGCACTACAGCAGGATGGAGCCCTGCCAGCAGCTCTGAGCCACCCCGCCCCATAGGGACCCCCATAGGGATACCCCATAGGGATACCCCATAGGGACCCCCATAGGGATACCCCATAGGGACCCCCATAGGGACCCCCATAGGGATACCCCATAGGGATACCCCATAGGGACCCCCATAGGGATACCCCATAGAGACCCTCATATAGCGATACCCCATAGTGATACCCCATAGGGACCCCCATAGGGATACCCCATAGAGACCCCCATATAGCAATACCCCATAGGGATACCCCATAGGGACCCCCCATAGGGATACCCCATAGAGACCCCCCTATAGGGATACCCCATTGGGACCCCCAAAGAGACCCACCATAGAGACCCCTCCCATAGGGACCCCCACGTACAGATACCCCATAGAGACCCCCACATAGAGACCCCCCCCAAAAGGACCCCCAGACCTGCACCCCAATGGTGACCCCAATAACAGCACCCCAATAACAGCACCCCAATAGAGACCCCAATGATGGCACCCAAGGAGAGCACCCCAATGGTCACCCCAATAGACCCCAATGAGAGCACCCCAATAGGAACCCCAACGAGAGCACCCCAACGGTGACCCCAATAGACCCCAATGAGAGCACCCCAATGAGAGCACCCCAATAGGAACCCCAATGAGAGCACCCCAACGGTGACCCCAATAGACCCCAATGAGAGCACCCCAATAGGAACCCCAATGAGAGCACCCCAACGGTGACCCCAATAGACCCCAATGAGAGCACCCCAATAGGAACCCCAATGAGAGCACCCCAATGGTGACCCCAATAGACCCCAATGAGAGCACCCCAATAGGAACCCCAATGAGAGCACCCCAATAGGAACCCCAATGAGAGCACCCCAATAACAGCACCCGCACAGTAACCCCAATGAGAGCACCCCAACAGTGACCCCCCAACCCCCCCCCCCCAATTTGGGGTCCTTTTTGTCCCCCCCTTTATCCCCTCAATAAACGCTCAAAACCAGAACCAGCTTTTGGGGCCCCCCCTCCCCATATCGCATGGGATAATGGGGGGGCACCCCCAAATCCATGGGCAGGACACGGGGACACGGGGGGGACCCCAAAACCTTTATTGGGGGGGGGCACATGGAGGAGGGGACCCCAAAATTGATGGGGGTCCCCAAAATTGGGGGGGGTGTCCATAGAAGGGGAGTTTGGGGGGACTCCAAATGGATGGGGGGGGTCTATAGAGGGTAATGGGGGGACCCCAAAACTGGGGGGGTCCCCAAAATGGGGGGGGGGTCAAGGTGGGATTGGAGGGACCTCAAATGGATGGGGGGGCTCATAGGGGGTAATGGGTTTTGTGGGGGGGAGGGTCCATCGGGATGGCGCTGTCCATGGTGCCCACGTCCATTGGGGTCCATTGGGATCCATTGGGGTCTATGGGGGTCTATCAGGATCCATTGGGGTCTATGGCGGTCCATTGGGGTCCATTGGGGTCTATAGGGGTCCATTGGGATCCATTGGGGTCTATGGGGGTTCATTGGGATCCATTGGGGTCTATGGGGGGTCCATCGGGATCCATTGGGGTCTATGGGGGTCCATTGGGATCCATTGGGGTCTATGGGGGTCCATCGGGATCCATTGGGGTCTATAGGGGTCCATTGGGGTCCAACGGGATCCATTGGGGTCTATGGGGGTCCGTTGGGTCCATTGGGATCCACTGGGGTCTATGGGGGTCCATCGGGATCCATTGGGGTCTATGGGGGTCCATTGGGATCCATTGGGGTCCATCGGGATCCATTGGGGTCTATGGGGGTCCGTTGGGATCCATTGGGGTCTATGGGGGTTCATCGGGATCCATTGGGGTCTATGGGGGTCTGCTGGAGTCCATTGGGGTCCATTGGGATCCATTGGGGTCTATGGGGGTCCATCGGGATCCATTGGGGTCCATTGGGGTCTATGGGGTCCATCGGGATCCATCGGGGTCTATGGGGGTCTGCTGGAGTCCATTGGGGTCCATTGGGATCCATAGGGGTCTATGGGGGTCCATTGGGGTCTATGGGGGGGGGGTGGTCGCTGTCCATGGTCCTTAAGGCTCAGGCTGCAGGAAGAGACCAAGAGGTGACAAAGGGACACCCCCCCCCCCCCATTATGGGGGGGTCCCAAGTGTTGGGGACCCCCCCGTTATATTGGGGACCCCCCCCCCTTTATTGGGGACCCCAAACCTTGGTCCAGGTGTAGCTTCTTGCTTGGGGGGGGCTCCGGGAGCCCCTCAATGTCCACGATGTCCCCAGAGGCTTCGGTGTCAATGTCTAAGGGGGGGACTCCAAAAGTGAGGGGGGGACCCCAAAATCAATGGGGGGGACCCCAAAACAAGGGGGGACCCCAAAACAAGGGGGGGGACCCCAATGCTCCCCCCCCCCATTACTTTACCTCCTCCTTTGTGCTTCTTCGCGGGGGTCTCTTGGGGTGCCCCCGGAGGGGGTCCCCCACTTTGGGGGGGTCCCCCCGTCCCCATCCCCCCCCCTCCTTTGCGTGGTCCCTTCCGGGGGGACTCGGTGGCCAAGGGGACCCCGGTGTCCTCATAGACCTTTCCTCTTGGCCGTGGCCTTGAGCTGCGCCCTGCCAAAACGGGGTGAAAAAGGGCGATTTTGGGGCTTTTTTTTGGGGGGGCACCCCAAAACGGGGTGAAAAAGGGCGATTTTGGGGCTTTTTTTTGGGGGGGGCACCCCAAAACGGGGTGAAAAAGGGCGATTTTGGGGCTTTTTTTGGGGGGGGCAACAAAATGGGGTGAAAAAGGGCGATTTTGGGGCTTTTTTGGGGGGGGCACCCCAAAATGGGGTGAAAAAGGGCGATTTTGGGGCTTTTTTGGGTGGGGACCCCAAAATGGGGTGAAAAAGGGCGATTTCGGGGCTTTTTTTGGGGGGGCAACAAAATGGGGTGAAAAAGGGCGATTTTGGGGCTTTTTTTGGGGGGGCACCCCAAAATGGGGTGAAAAAGGGCGATTTTGGGGCTTTTTTTGGGGGGGGGACCCCAAAATGGGGTGAAAAAGGGCGATTTTGGGGCTTTTTTGGGGGGGGCACCCCAAAATGGGGTGAAAAAGGGCGATTTGAGGCTTTTTTTGGGGGGGGCACCCCAAAACGGGGTGAAAAAGGGCGATTTTGGGGCTTTTTTGGGAGGGGGCACCCCAAAATGGGGTGAAAAAGGGCGATTTTGGGGCTTTTTTTGGGGGGGGCAACAAAATGGGGTGAAAAAGGGCGATTTTGGGGCTTTTTTTGGGGGGGAGAACAACAAAATGGGGTGAAAAAGGGCGATTTTGGGGCTTTTTTTGGGGGGGGCACCCCAAAATGGGGTGAAAAAGGGCGATTTTGGGGCTTTTTTTGGGGGGGGCACCCCAAAACGGGGTGAAAAAGGGCGATTTTGGGGCTTTTTTTGGGGGGGACCCCCAAAATGGGGTGAAAAAGGGCGATTTTGGGGCTTCTTTTGGGGGGGCACCCCAAAACGGGGTGAAAAAGGGCGATTTTGGGGCTTTTTTTGGGGGGGGGCACCCCAAAACGGGGTGAGAAAGGGCGATTTTGGGGGCTTTTTTTGGGGGGGGCACCCCAAAATGGGGTGAAAAAGGGCGATTTTGGGGCTTTTTTTGGGGGGGGGACAACAAAATGGGGTGAAAAAGGGCGATTTTGGGGCTTTTTTTGGGGGGGGACCCCAAAACGGGGTGAAAAAGGGCGATTTTGGGCTTTTTTTGGGGGGGGCACCCCAAAACGGGGTGAAAAAGGGCGATTTTGGGGCTTTTTTGGGGGGGCACCCAAAACGGGGTGAAAAAGGGCGATTTTGGGGCTTTTTTTGGGGGGGGGACCCCAAAATGGGGTGAAAAAGGGCGATTTTGGGGCTTTTTTTGGGGGGGGGACCCCAAAACGGGGTGAAAAAGGGCGATTTTGGGGCTTTTTTTGGGGGGGGACCCCAAAATGGGGTGAAAAAGAGCGATTTTGGGGCTTTTTTTGGGGGGGGACAGCAAAATGGGGTGAAAAAGGGCGATTTTGGGGCTTTTTTTGGGGGGGGCAACAAAATGGGGTGAAAAAGGGCGATTTTGGGGCTTTTTTGGGGGGGCACCCCAAAACGGGGTGAAAAAAGGGCGATTTTGGGGCTTTTTTTGGGGGGGGGACCCCAAAATGGGGTGAAAAAGGGCGATTTTGGGGCTTTTTTTTGGGGGGGGGACCCCAAAATGGGGTGAAAAAGGGCGATTTTGGGGCTTTTTTTGGGGGGGGACCCCAAAACGGGGTGAAAAAGGGCGATTTTGGGGCTTTTTTTGGGGGGGGACCCCAAAATGGGGTGAAAAAGAGTGATTTTGGGGCTTTTTTTTGGGGGGGGCAACAAAATGGGGTGAAAAAGGGCGATTTTGGGGCTTTTTTTGGGGGGGCACCCCAAAATGGGGTGAAAAAGGGCGATTTTGGGGGCTTTTTTTTTGGGGGGACCCCAAAATGGGGTGAAAAAGGGCGATTTTGGGGCTTTTTTTTGGGGGGGGGACCCCAAAACGGGGTGAAAAAGGGCGATTTTGGGGCTTACACGGTGCGGTCCTTGATGAGGGCACTGAGGTGGTTCAGGTCCTCCCCAAAGCGCTTCACGGCCCCGCGGAGCAGCTCCAGCTCCGGCTCGGTCCATTTGGCCCTTTTGGGGGGGGGGGGGAAACCGGGGGGGTTTTTGGGGGGGTTTTGGGGGGGGAGGGGGCAAAGGGAGGCATAAAATAGGGGGGATTGAGGGC
Organism: Psittacula echo; assembly: GCF_963264785.1. Lineage (NCBI taxonomy): Eukaryota > Metazoa > Chordata > Aves > Psittaciformes > Psittacidae > Psittacula > Psittacula echo. Next base: position 222,032 of record NC_137767.1, read on the forward strand.
AAAATGGGGGGATTGGAGCCCAAAGCACCCCATAGGAGTCCATTGGAGCCCATAGGAGCCCATAGGGACCCCCTAGCCCCCCCCCCCATAGCCCCCCATTGGTCTCACCCCTCCCGGGTCTCTGCCCGCGGCTGCAGCGTCATCGTCAGCTCCCCCAGGCGGGAGAAGGCGGCGCCGGCGGCCGAGAAGATCTCCCCGACCTGGACCAGTACAAACCAGTATGGACCAGTATGGGGTGGTATGGGGGCGGTATGGGGGAGGTATGGGGGGTATGGACCGGTATGGACCAGTATGGACCGGTATGGGGCGGTATGGGGGAGCTATGGGGGCGGTATGGGGGGGTATGGGGGGGTATGGGGCGGTATGGGGGCAGTATGGGGTGGTATGGGGTGGTATGGGGGAGGTATGGGGCGGTATGGGGTGGTATGGGAGCGGTATGGGGCGGTATGGGGCGGTATGGGGGGGTATGGGGCGGTGTGGGGGGGTATGGGGGGATATGGGGGGGTATGGGGCGGTATGGGGCGGTATGGGGGGGTATGGGGCGGTGTGGGGGGGTATGGGGCGGTGTGGGGCGGTATGGGGTGGTATGGGGGGGTATGGGGCGGTGTGGGGCGGTATGGGGTGGTATGGGGGGGTATGGGGCGGTGTGGGGCGGTATGGGGTGGTATGGACCAATATGGACCAGTATGGGGCAGTATGGGGCGATATGGGGCGCTATGGACCAGTATGGACCTGTATGGGGCGGTATGGACCAGTATGGGGCGGTATGGGGGGGTATGGGGCGGTATGAGGGGATATGGGGGGGTATGGGGCGGTATGGGGGGGTATGGGGGGGGTATGGGGCGGTATGGGGCGGTATGGACCAGTATGGAGCGGTATGGACCAGTATGGGGCGGTATGGAACAGTATAGACCAGTATGGACCAGTATGGAGCGGTATGGGGCGGTATGGACCAATATGGACCAGTATGGGGCGGTATAGACCAGTATGGACCAGTATGGGGCGGTATAGACCAGTATGGACCGGTATGGGGCGGTATAAACCAGTCTGAACGACTATGGACAGATACGGACCAGTAACATCCCAGTACGGACCCGCAGGGGCAGCTCGGACCAGTATGGACCGGAATGAACCCGTCTGGACCAGCAGCATCCCAGCACGCACCAGTACCCCCAGTACAAACCCAAACCGGGCCCAAACCGGGCCCCTCCCCCTCCCATCCCCCCGTTACCGGAACCCCCAAAACCGCCCGAAATCGCCCCAAAACCGCACCTTGGTCGACGCTGACGTCATCACGGCGGGCCCGGGCCCTTCCGGCCTCCGCCGCCTCCGCTCGAGCTCCTCGATGGTGGCGGCCGGCGGGGACCGCTCTGCCCCGCGCGTCTCTATGGTTCCCCCACCACCCCCAATAGAATCGCTCACTTCCGGTCCTCCGCCGCTCTGCTCCTCCGTCTCTATGGTTTCCCCCCTCCACCACCAATGGCGTCCCCTTAACCCCGCCTCCAGCGCCCACTTCCGGTCCTCCGCCGCTCTGCTCCTCCGTCTCTATGGTCCACCCCACCACCACCAATGGCTTCCCCTTAGCCCCGCCTCCAGCGCCCACTTCCGGTCCTCCGCCGCTCTGCTCCTCCGTCTCTATGGTCCCCCCACCACCACCAATAGAACCCGCACTTCCGGTCCTCCGCCGCTCTGCTCCTCCGTCTCTATGGTCCCCCCACCACCACCATTAGAACCCGCACTTCCGGTCCTCCGCCGCTCTGCGCCTCCGTCTCTATGGTTGTCCCCCCTCCACCAATGGCGCCTCCTTAACCCCGCCTCCAGCGCCCACTTCCGGTCCCCGCCGCTCTGCTCCTCCGTCTCTATGGTCCCCCCACCACCACCAATAGAACCCGCACTTCCGGTCCTCCGCCGCTCTGCGCCTCCGTCTCTATGGTCCCCCCCACCACCACCAATGGCGTCCCCTTAACCCCGCCCTCCAGCGCCCACTTCCGGTCCTGCGCCGCTCTGCTCCTCCGTCTCTATGGTCCCCCCCCCCCCACCAATGGCGTCCCCTTAGCCCCGCTTCCAGCGCCCACTTCCGGTCCTCCGCCGCTCTGCCCCGCGCGTCTCTATGGTCCCCCCACCACCACCAATGGCGCCTCCTTAACCCCGCCTCCAGCGCCCACTTCCCGGTCCTCCGCCGCTCTGCTCTCCGTCTCTATGGTCCCCCCACCACCACCAATAGAACGCGCACTTCCGGTCCTCCGCCGCTCTGCTCTCCGTCTCTATGGTCCCCCCCATCACCAATAGAACCCGCACTTCCGGTCCCGCGCCGCTCTGCTCCTCCGTCTCTATGCCCTTAACCCCTTCCCCTCCACCGCGCACCCAAACCCGCCCGATTTCACCCCAAAACACCCCCCCCCCCCCCAACCTTAACCACCATGACCCCATAGGGAACAACGCGCTTTACTGCATGGCGGCGGTCCCACCGCGCTGCGTCGCTCGGGGGGGGAAACAGGCGGTCCTCCAAGGTTTTGGGGTGAAAAAAAGGGCGTTTTGGGGCTGGCGGGAAAGCGGTTTTGGGGTGAAAAGAGGCGGGTTTGGTCTGGGCTAGCGGACCATGTACTCCTTGCGCTTGTTGAGGCGGCTCTGGCAGAGGGAGAAGCCCCCGAGCAGGGCGTAGAGCCCGGCGGCAATGAAGCAGTTGTAGCTGACCTGCTCGTACAGGCGGTAGATGCCCTCCGGGCCGCTAGGGGGCAGAGAAGGCAACGGGGATTGGGTTAAAAAGGGGGGGTTTTGGGTTGAAAAGGGGGGGTTTTGGGTTAAAAAGGGGGGTTTTGGGTTAAAAAGGGGGGGTTTTGGGTTGAAAAGGGGGGGGTTTTGGGTTAAAAAGGGGGGGTTTGGGTTAAAAAGGGGGGTTTTGGGTTGAAAAGGGGGGGTTTGGGTTAAAAAGGGGGGTTTTGGGTTGAAAAGGGGGGGGTTTGGGTTGAAAAGGGGGTTTTGGGTTAAAAGGGGGGGGTTTGGGTTGAAAAGGGGGGTTTTGGGGTTAAAAAGGGGGGTTTTGGGTTAAAAGGGGGGTTTTGGGTTAAAAAGGGGGGTTTGGGGCAAAAAGGGGGGGTTTGGGTTGAAAAGGGGGGGTTTTGGTTAAAAAGGGGGGGTTTGGGTTAAAAAGGGGGGTTTTGGGTTGAAAAGGGGGGGTTTGGGTTAAAAAGGGGGGGTTTGGGTTAAAAAGGGGGGGTTTTGGGGTAAAAAGGGGGGTTTTGGTTAAAAAGGGGGGTTTGGGTTAAAAAGGGGGGGTTTGGGTTAAAAAGGGGGGGTTTGGGTTAAAAAGGGGGGGGTTTGGGTTAAAAAGGGGGGTTTGGGTTGAAAAGGGGGGTTTTGGTTAAAAAAGGGGGGGGTTTTGGGGTTAAAAAGGGGGGTTTGGGTTAAAAAGGGGGGGTTTTGGGTAAAAGGGGGGGTTTGGGGGGTTATAAAGGGGGGGGGGTTGGGGTTAAAGGGGGGGTGGTTGTGGGTTAAAAAGGGGGGGTTTGGGGGTAAAAAAGGGGGGG